>NW_015647450.1:65392-70555 GCF_001515625.1 Sinocyclocheilus rhinocerous
CATGGTCAAGTCAAGTCAAGTCACCTTTATTTATATAGCGCTTTTAACAATACAGATTGTGTCAAAGCAACTGAACAGCATTAATTAGGAAAATAGTGTGTCAATAATGCAAAATGACAATAGTAAACACTAATTTTCCAGTTAAAGACAGTTCATCATTGAATTCAGTGATGTCTTCATTCAGCTCAGTTCAGTTTAAATAGTATCTTTGCAATCATTTGCAATCAAGTCAACAATATCGCTGGAAATGAAGTGTCCCCAACTAAGCAAGCCAGAGGCGACAGCGGCAAGGAACCAAAACTCCATCGGTGACAGAATGGAGAAAAAACCTTGGGAGAAACCAGGCTCAGTCGGGGGGCCAGTTCTCCTCTGGCCAGACCAAACCAGCAGTTCAATTTCAGGCTGCAGCAAAGTCACATTGTGCAGAAGACTCATCTGGTTCCTGTGGTCTTGTCCCGGTGGTCGTCTGAGACAAGGTCTTTACAGGGGAATAACATCTGTATCTGGTGTTCATCTAGTTGTCCTGGTCTCCGCTGTCTTTCAGGGCTGTAGAGGTCCTCTCTAGGTGCTGATCCACCATCTGGTCTGAATACGTACTGGATCCGGGTGACTGCAGTGACCATCTGATCTGGATACAGACTGGATCTGGTGGGTTGTTTCAGGGTTGGCATCATCTGAGGTCCTCTGAGGGGTTGGCATCATCTCTTCTCAGGTGTTCTGGATCCAGACTGAAGCTTGTGTAAATCCTAGTTACCACGGGATGTCAATCCTGTGGCAAAAACAGAGAAACAAATAGGGACATAATTAGCGTAGCTGCTGTTCCAACCAAGCAAAATTTATTTGTTTAACCCAAACTAAAGAATAATAATGTGCATTTGATCAGATATAACTGCAGTACAAGATTATGATATGCATTATTTGAATGCTTGGCCAAAGAGATGTGTCTTTAATCTAGATTTAAACAGAGAGAGTGTGTCTGAACCCCGAACGTTATCAGGAAGGCTATTCCAGAGTTTGGGAGCCAAATGCGAAAAAGCTCTACCTCCTTTAGTGGACTTTGCTATCCTAGGTACTACCAAAAGTCCAGAGTTTTGCGACCTTAGGGAGCGTGATGGATTGTAGCGTGGTAGAAGACTAGTTAGGTACGCAGGAGCTAGCCCATTAAGGGCCTTATAGGCAAGTAATAATATTTTGTAACTGATACGGAACTTAATAGGTAGCCAGTGCAGAGACTGTAAAATTGGGGTAATATGATCATATTTTCTTGACCTGGTAAGGACTCTAGCCGCTGCATTTTGGACTACCTGTAGCTTGTTTATTGAGGATGCAGGACAACCACCTAGCAGTGCATTACAATAGTCCAGTCTAGAGGTCATGAATGCATGAACTAGCTTTTCTGCATCAGAAACAGGTAACATATTTCGTAGTTTGGCAATGTTTCTAAGATGGAAGAATGCTGTTTTTGTAACATGGGAAATATGATTTTCAAAAGACAAGTTGCTATCTAATATAACACCCAGATTTTTGACTGTAGAGGAAGTAACTGTACATCCGTCTAGTTGCAAATTGTAATCCACGAGATTCTGTGTACTGTCTTTTGGTCCAATAAGTAATATCTCTGTCTTATCCGAGTTTAATAGGAGAAAATTATTGGTCATCCAATCTTTTACATTTTTAACACATTCTGTTAGCTTAGATAATTTAGAAGTTTCATCTGGTCTTGTTGAGATATATAGTTGAGTATCATCTGCATAACAGTGGAAGCTAATCCCGTATTTTCTAATAATATTACCAAGGGGCAACATGTATATCGAAAATAGCAGAGGACCTAGGACAGATCCTTGTGGCACTCCATATTTTACTGGTGATAATTGAGATGACTCCCCATTTAAATGAACAAGGTGGTAGCGATCGGACAGGTAGGATCTAAACCATCTTAAAGCCTGCCCTTGAATACCTGTATAGTTTTGTAATCGATCTATGAGTATGTCATGATCTATAGTGTCGAACGCAGCACTAAGATCAAGTAAAACTAGCAATGAGATACAGCCTTGGTCTGACGCAAGAAGCAAGTCATTTGTAATTTTAACAAGTGCAGTTTCTGTGCTATGGTGGGGCCTGAAACCTGACTGAAATTCTTCATAGAGATCATTTTTTTGCAGGAAGGAGCGCAATTGTGCAGACACAACTTTTTCTAAAATTTTTGACATAAAAGGAAGATTTGAGATGGGTCTGTAATTTGCCAGTTCACTAGGATCTAGTTGTGGTTTCTTAATAAGAGGCTTAATAACCGCCAGCTTGAATGGTTTTGGGACGTGACCTAAAGACAATGACGAGTTAATAATATTGAGAAGCGGTTCTTCTGCTACAGGTAACAACTCTTTCAGTAATTTAGTGGGTACAGGATCTAACAGGCATGTTGTTGGTTTAGATGCAGTGATAAGTTTATTTAGCTCTTCCTGTCCTATAGTTGTAAAGCACTGCAGTTTATCTTTTGGTGCGATGAATGAAGCTGAAGTATTATACGCTGTAGAATCTACATTTGTTATTGTATTTCTGATGTTATCTATTTTATCAGTGAAGAAATTCATAAAGTCATTACTATTAAACTGTGAGGGAATATTTAGATCGGGTGGCGTCTGGTTATTTGTTAGTCTAGCCACTGTGCTAAATAAAAACCTTGGATTGTTTTGGTTATTTTCTATGAGTTTGTGGATATGCTCGGCCCTGGCAGCTTTTAGAGCCTGTCTATAGCTGGACATACTGTTTTTCCACGCAATTCTAAAAACTTCCAAGTTAGTTTTTCTCCATTTGCGCTCAAGACTACGAGTTTTTTTCTTGAGAGAATGGGTATTACTGTTGTACCATGGCGCAGTACGTTTTTCTCTAACCTTTTTCAATTTGATGGGGGCAACAGCTTCTAATGTATTAGAGAAGATAGTGCCCATGTTGCTAGTCATTTCGTCTAGTTCATGTGTACTTATTGGTACATAGAGCAGTTGAGATAAATCAGGCAGGTTATTTGTGAATCTGTCTTTGGTGGCTGGAACAATAGTTCTGCCCGGACGATAACGCGGAGCCATATAGTTAATATTAGTAATACGCAGCATGCACGATACAAGGAAATGGTCAGTAACATCATCACTTTGAGGTACGATATCTATATCAGTAAGATCAATTCCATGCGATATAATTGAATCTAGCGTATGATTAAAACGATGAGTGGGCCCGGTGATGTTTTGCTTGACTCCAAAAGAGTTTATTAGGTCAGTAAACTTAAGTCCTAATGCATCATTTGTATTATCAACGTGAATGTTAAAATCTCCGACAATTAGCGCTTTATCAACAGTAACCAATAGGTCTGAGAGGAAATCTGCAAATTCTTTTAGGAAATCTGTATATGGCCCTGGTGGTCTATACACAGTAGCCAGAGCAAGAGATACGATAGATTTATTTTGCATTTCTGACAGTGTAACATTAAGCAGAAGTATTTCGAATTAGTTAAACCTGTATCCTGTCTTCTGAGTAACATTGAGAATATCACTATATATTGTTGCAACATCGTTATATTGTTTTTGAGCGAGATGCTAACAGTCTAATCAGATTCAATGATCTATGCTAAGCTACAGCTAAAAGTGCTACCGCCAGACCCGGAGATTGGCTGAATGGATTTGAAAACGGTATAACTCAACTGTTTAACTCTAGGGGAGCTGGAAAATTAGCCTATTTTCAAAAATAGTGGAGTGTTCCTTTAAGTTGTTTAACTTGTGTTTTTCACTTTAAAATAATGGTCCAGATCACTAGTAGTTACTGTGGGCTGACAAGGTAATGCTTGAGTATTAGTGAGGGGATAAATTGTTTATCTTGTTAACATGTTTTTCACTTTAAAATAATGACCGAGATCACTAGTAGTTCATGCAGGCTGATGAGGTAACGCTTGAGTAATTACTGAAGGGTTAACTAGTTTTTCACTTTAAAATAATGGTCCGGTTTTGAGGGTTTGATGTCATGGCGTAGAGACATGTTGAGTGTTGCTCCCTCAACTTTTTATTCTATAACTGCCTTAAAACCCCACAACTTATTTCTATTTTACTACTAATTGTATAATATTGTCATCGTACAAATATCTGTATCAAAATTATGGCAGCTAAATCAGCAAAACAAGGCAAAAAGGATCAGAAAGTTGAGGTGTGCAGAGGTGACGGTAAAGATGTTAGCATGGCAGCTATCGCTAACCTTCTGGAGGAACTTTTCTGCTCTCTCTGCAGACTTTAAAACCACTGTTTTGACACTCGAGGTAAAGCTGGACCAAATTCAAGTTACCATGACAGAACATGCCTCGAAGATTGCTTTGTTCGAGACCCATGCAAATTCACAGGATGAGTGCATACATGCCTAAGAAACTACATGTGCTATGTTAACAGAGAGCAATGCTAAACTGCTTGCCAAAGTTGTGGACCTCAAATCTCATAGCGGGCGTAATAACATAAGAATTATTGGACTACCTGAATCCATTGAAGGACCTTGGCCCTCTGTCTTCTCCTCGGAGCTACTCGCAGAAGTGTTTGGGGACGGAGTCCTGGAATCTCCGCCGGAATGTGATAGAGCGCATCTGTCACTGTCTGACAAACCGAGGCCGGGGCCGGGGCAGAGGCCTAGGCCTGTTATCATCCAGCTTCACAGCAGAAAGAAAAGATCATCTGTGAGGCTAGAGCGAAGAGGGGAAAGCTTTACTATCACAGCACTCCTATTGGTATCTACGAGGACTATGCTCCGGAGGTGCTGGAACAACGTTCCAAGTACAAAGAAGTGCTGCGTGAACTTTACAACTGGGCCTAAAACCAGCGCTGTTGTTCCCAGCCAGGCTTACTATCGTAACGAAGGAGGGAGATCGGAGAAGACTTGCTTCGGCCGCTGAAGCTAAGGACTACATTGCATCTTTACCTTCTGCTGAGGACTAAACCCGTAGCATCTTATGCAGTAATTTGTGGCTGGTTCGGTTAGTGACTCAAGATAGAATGTTTGTATAATGTTTTGATTCCTATACAGACTTAAGTGGTTGACTGATTATTGCTTGGTTGTTGCATCTGAATATGCCTATGTTCTGTTTATTCTAGATTTATAGATGCCTCTCATTATTATGGATGTGCTGTGTGCACCCCC
>NW_015647450.1:71030-73951 GCF_001515625.1 Sinocyclocheilus rhinocerous
TTTATATTTTAGTTTTAGCAATTTCTTGGTCGCTACACAGTATGTGTGTCAGTATGTGTGGTCATAATATTTTAGATTTGTTCTGTACCCTTTATGTTTATATTATTGGTATATCCAGTGAATGCACATTGTATATGGGTATGTGTACATATTTTAATTTTGATTGTTTATTGGGTTATGTTTGAATGTGCTTTTATTTATTTATTTATGTATTATTATTATTATTTTATTTATATTATTATCAATATTATTATTAATTTGTATTTTCTTACTTTTTCTTCCCTCCATTGTAGTGGGTAGTATTTATGGTTCTTACATTTATTCTGTTCCCATTTCTTTTGTTTAATTCATGAGTCAGAGGCTGGATTTCTTTTTCTGGCGCGTCGTACAGCTGTTGACTGTAAGACTTTGGAGTTGGGACACTCAGTAAGATGTAATGTTATGTATGTTATGAATTCTTTATACTCATCCCTATTTTTTTTTTCTTTTTCTTTTTCTTTTTTGGTAAATGTACATTTTGTTTATCCACTTGCCCTTGTATGTTTTTTTTTTTTTAATTCTTTGTCCAATTATTATTTACATTACAAGAAGGGGGGTTGAACTTCATGTAAGTGGTGGAAATGAGACGTCGGAAATCTTGAAAGTGTCGACTTGTTTTGCTCAGAAAATGTTTGCTCTTTGAGGGATATCTTTGAGGCCACAATTGGGTTGTTTGATCGATAATAAATTGCAGTTTTCCTGCCTACCAGGGTATAAGTTAAATTTTAAAAAAAGTGAGTTATTTTTCATAAATCAAATGGTTAAAGTTAGCCTTCAAGTTAGCCTTGGATGGGTTTAAATATCTGGGCATTTTTATAACTAATTTGTTTAAAGACTTGTTTTTTAAGAATTTTATACCACTTTTGGACAAATATAAATTTGATTTTGCAAGATGGAGCTCCCTCGCCCTATCTTTAATACATCGCTCGAATCTTATTAAAATGGTTATCCTGCCAAAATTATTGTATCTTTTTCAGCATGTCCCAGTCTGCATTAATAAATCCTTTTTTATTAATTTAGACCAGCAATTGAATGGGTTCCTTTGGAGCAGCGGTTCTCAAACCTGTCCTGAAGTACCCCCAGCCCTGCACATTTTGTATGTCTCCCTCATCTGTCACACCTGATTCAACTCATCAGCTCATTAGTGGAGACTGCAAGACCTGAAGTGGGTGTGTCAGATATAGGGAGACATACAAAATGTGCAGTGCTGGGGGTACTTCATGGAGAGGTTTGAGAACCACTGCTTTGGAGTAACAAGCCAGCTCGTATAAGAAAATCAGTTCTCCAGCTTCCCAAATCTGAAGGTGGTTTAGCACTTCCAAACTTTCGATGTTAATTTTGGGCTTGTAATATTACTAAATTACTTTACTGGGTTGGCCTTAGATGTTCTAGCCTGCCCTGATTACACAGAGGTATCTTCTCGTTCCTTACTTTCGAATATTTGATCTCAGCTTCCTCTTGAGGTGCACAAAATTTTGAGCAATCCAGTAGTTATTAACACTATTAAGATTTGGCTTCAATTTAGGAAACAATTCGGTTTGCACAAAGCTTCAATTTACATGCCAATTTCAAATAATCACTTATTTCCCCTGTCCTATGGAATGCCAATCCTGCCATAATTAGAAATAAATAAATAAATATACAAAGAAAAGTAAAAAAGCAAAAATAAATAATTATTTATAATTTTATTTCCTTATGTATTTTTTCCTCACATTTATTTATTTTTTATTTTATTTATTTATTTCCACTATTATTTATTTTCACATTTATGTATTTATTTCTGGGTTATTTCAGCTGGGAAGCCTGCAATCTGTGATCATGTGCATTTGCTGAAGCTTGCGAAAGCGTGCAATCGCTTTCTTATGCGCACTTTACGTTTTTTAGGTTTCACTTTCAACGCATACAACGCATGTTTCAAAGATTTGGGATAGAAGGAGGCATCAGTTACTGTAGAAGATTTGTCGCCTCGCACCACTTCCCGTGTGGTCATCGCATCAACTGATTATAATGAGTTCTCTTGGTGTAGACACGGCTTTAGATACGGATTAATCGGCTGATTAATCACACGCCTTAGGCTGGAAATATCCAGAATTAGATCAAACAAAATGTGTACATGGGAACGGAGCTGGTGAAACACACATGCCATGCATTGTAGCCTAAAACATGTTTAATATTTGCAACTGACACCAATGATTGTATGATCTATGCAGTGGAGATGCGTTCACTGTCAAATATCATTCAGCATTCATTTTGAAATTTTGTCAAATATTTTTTCTTGATTACTAGAAAAAAACTTGTTCTTGTTGTGATTTATTTCTTGTTTTTCATTTAATTCATAAGGTAACACTGTAAATTAAATGGATTCGTTTTTTTCTGCAGTCGAGGAAAGTATAGCCTAAATTATGTCTGTGATTTCTCGCATTTTAAAGATTATCAAGAATGATTTTTTTCTGATCTGCAGTCTAATAAAAGTTAAGAAAATTTGACTATAGATCTATAGCCTACAGGCTAATTTCATTCTTTCTTAACTTTTAACTTCTTCTTAAAATTTGTTATGAAGAATTTTAAATAAACTTAGAAAAAAAGCCTATCGTTTTTACTTAAAACCAATTAGTTTTAAGCCCTGATTTTAGACACATGAGATAATATATTATTGTTTGACTAAACGTTTAAAAATAACGCTAGAAATGTTATAATTAAGGGAATTAAACATAGGCTTAGGCATTTGAAAATACATAATGAAATGTGTCTTTTTCAAGCAATAATTCCAAAAAGAAAGAGAAAAGCATCGGACTTAATGCAAAACATATTCAAGACACATTGCTGTGACATTTATTAGGAACACCAACATAGCAGGAAAGCTAATGTTTTTTGTTATATTA
>NW_015647450.1:74026-76830 GCF_001515625.1 Sinocyclocheilus rhinocerous
AAGCATCGGACTTAATGCAAAACATATTCAAGACACATTGCTGTGACATTTATTAGGAACACCAACATAGCAGGAAAGCTAATGTTTTCTGTTATATTAAGCAAAACTAAGAAAAGTAAAACAAACCTTAACGTTTCAATAGCTAAAAGTACCGTGTTGTCCGCAGTGTTGTATTTGGTGTGGTGGGAGCAGCTGTGGGAGCGCGCCGGTTTTTTTGTTTTGTTTTTGGTTCGGCAGAATTTGTCCAGTCGTGACAAGTGTGTAGACTGACTCAGTCATTAGGTGTGTGCTCCTCTCTGACTGTCAAAGAATCTGCTCCAGTCGATGGTGACGGTCTTTTAGTGTGTTGAGGTCAGAAAGTTTCTGCTAGTCCTGTAGTGTGGTCCCAGCCAGTGGCATAGCGTCTGTGTATGCAGGGTATGCAGGTGAATATCATATGGTTTTTCCTGGGTCAAAAATGGTTTTTGGTGGTGGCTGACAGTCATCCATACACACAGTAAAAAGTTCCCTACCCATGTGATCCCAATATTGACAATAAGTTTAAAATAAATACAAAGAAACAGTTTGTGATTTTTGCTTATCCTATTTATTCATTAAATAAAAACAATCACTGTCAGGACCGATAATAAAACAACGTGCTTACAACTACTTTACATGTAAACATCACCATTACCAAAGTAGTTAGAAAAAAAAAGAATTGGTCATTTATTACACTTGGTTGCTCATTTTATTTATTTATTTATTTTTGGCCCCATTTTCTTCCAGACTGTGGCTGAGAATTACTCAGTTTTACAACCTCTTCCAAATTAGGCTTCTCTCACTGTCATCCTTTCTTGCCCTCTTTGCAAAAAAATCTGTGATTTTTCCACTGGCCTAAAGATAAGATAAGATGCTTTTTTGCTAGACCTGGTAATTATTTTGGTATATAATTATATAAATATTAAAGAGTACCATTTAAAAAGTAGCATTAAAAATGTATTTAACTAATAGTATAATTTTCTACCATATACAATTAAATAAAATTAGCAGCTAGATAACAGCAACTTGCTTTGTGCTTTGGTCTGGTTTCACTTCACTCTAGTCTAAACTAAATTATTTTATAGGTAATTTACTACACATTGTCATATAAATAACATGAAAATACTGTGATTTATTAAGGCTAAATCTTACTAACCACTCTTGCTAAATGGGGTAAACACACATTTCTGAGGTGTTCTGAGTAAATGACTTGTTATAAACTGATTCAGACAGTGATGTCTCGTGAGTTCAGTGTTGGACAGATCACTTGTTTTAACCATTCATTAAAATGAATCGGTTCAAAGGAGTCGTTAGGTCGCGAATCGGACATTAGCGCACATACGCGATATGTGCTAATCCCGGCTGTTAGGACATTGCAAAAGATTTGTGTCAACACAGAAAACGCTTCATCACTGCACAGGATTTTTATTCATTAACTGAAAGTGTGGTTTATGTCAGCTGCATGTGCGGAACGCTTGTCAGAGAGGATAAGCGCAACTCACACCCAGCGGTAATTCAGGGAAAAAAAGCAGTCATTTACATCACTCATAAATCACATTAACTGATCAAAAAGGCTTTGGCGGGACAAAAATTTGTTTTGGCGACCGACAAAAAAATGTCAATGCAGGAAAAATCCTGTATATGGGCCCAGGCAGTGTGGGGGCCCGCCGAGCTGGGGGAACTTTTAATTGAAACAAGGGAACGAATAGAGCCCTGCATGGGCCCGGCCCTTGTCCAACAGCTTATGAAAATTCTCGGCCCGAGGCCAACTGGATACGTGTCTTTTTTCTCTCTCTCTTTCCAATTACACAGCTATTAAAATAGTTCAATTTTGGTTTTTAATGGCAAAGTGGTCATATTTCTTTTTGTTTCTTTATTAAGTTAATTTAGAAATATGTTTGGAACATTTTATGTTTGTTAAATTCAAGTTTTTGTTTTTTAAAGGAACGACCAAGCAGCAGCGGCAGACAAGTGAGTTGAGCATTATGTTTGACCAATTTAGCCTTCTCAAACCAACACGACTTGCCTAAAATAAACAGACATAAAACACTTCATGCATTTCACAGTATTAATTTAAACATTTAACCTAGCTAAATGAGTGCTGTTAGGCGCATATCCAACCGTTTGTGCAGAGAGTGGAAGCTAAAGCGCGCTTTGCAGGACATGGAGGCGCCAGGGCAATCACTTGCATTTTTTTTTAAATAACAGTGGAAACTTAAAAATTATGCCATCATTTTTGCTCATAAAAGTAAGAGTATACATAATTCGGAACTGCAAAGGGTCTACTTGTATCTGTGTGCACTCACAATATCAACAAAACATTGTACTTTTGTAAAATAAGGAAAACAAACAGGATGCGCTTTCTGTCGTCTTGGTCTTGAGTAGGAGCGTTTCACCGACATGATAAATATATCTATAGAATGCTTTAAATTACTGTTTTAAAAAGAAATAATTCAAATCGAAAACAAAAACGCTTTCATTATGTGATCCGTAAAGATGCATTTCTCTCGCAGCATTTTTATGCCACGTTGAAAAATAACTATGTAGCGTCTGTGTAAAATCATGGATGGTCTTTGGGGTTTTATGGCTTAAGAGACCCCTTTTAGCCTTTGACATTTGAATATAAATTACAGTCCTGGCCACAGATTCTACATTTATATGGGTGCTAAATTGTCAAATGGTTCCCCCCACTATCAAGGAGATGCTAAGCAGTCTACCACTATCATCTCCCCATCTGACTTCAAACAGTTTCCAAAGAGAAGTAAATGACCCCCCCGGTGCCAGGC
>NW_015647450.1:76975-77532 GCF_001515625.1 Sinocyclocheilus rhinocerous
ACACACATAAAGACATTTCTTTATTTAGACTATAATTAATCAGTTATAATTGTATCTGGTATATGCATGTGATGCATGTGTGTTTCCCTATTGTATTAGCCTAGTTACAACTCTTTATTTGTATTAGTTAGACTCTGAATGCTCTGAATGCGGTATATGAGTGAATCTCTGCTTTAAGATCTTCTAGATGTTTCGTTCTTGGTATCAAAATGATCTGCTCTTTATTCCTCAAACAATGATCTACACTATGTGATCGTGAAATGCATCTTACTATTTGTAGCATATTTTGGGTAAAACTGCACCGATCTTCCAGACCAGCAATAAACATGCAAATGGGCCATAAACAAGAGACAAAGAAAGTTTCTCCCGCTCAAAATGCATGCCTCTGATTGGCCATTCCACCCAAAAGGGAGGTGTGCATAGGAACCCTCAAAAGTGATTAGCCCGAAATAATCTGGGCTCAGAAACCCTCTTCGTTTGAGACAACACCTTTTCCAAGACTCTCAAGATCTTCCTCTTGAGTTTTATTTCCCGGCAGTTTTTATCTTCAAGTAACT
>NW_015647450.1:79257-80469 GCF_001515625.1 Sinocyclocheilus rhinocerous
CTTTCCTTCATTCTGTATATATGTGTTGTGCTTAGTTTAGTTATATGTTAGATATAGTTTCATTTATTAAATCCCTTATATTCACAACTGATTGTCTCGGTGCGTTGCTCACAATTCGAAGTCACTGAATGTTTGATCCCTTGCTACATGCTAAGTTAATGCTAGTACTGTATGCAGGAAAGTTATTCTTTCTTGGCCAGGAAAATAATCTTTCCTTGAATTGATAAATGATTATATTGTCTGCTCGGTGGACGGACAGATCAAATAATTGTAATATTGATTCTGCTACAGTTAATTCTAAGATCTAATCTAAATATTTATTATTAATCATAACCAGTTATAATTAGTCATAAATATTTCCCTTTTGAGCTGATTTACTACAACTAAATAAGATTAACGTCATAATATTTTTAAAATAATGTCAAAATTACGATAATAAAATCATGTTATATAGCGTGAAGTTAATTTGAAAATTCCACCTATAGACCTACTCCTCCAAAAAAAAAAAAAAAAAAAAAAAACATGGGCTATTCTTTTGACTACAAATTAAAGAGCGTAAAAAGATGTTTATTGTTTGTATTTTAGCATAAAATTGACAGAAGGCTGAGACTTTGTAGTAACAAAGCACAAAGCTGTGATTATTGAGTGGCTTGCGTGCTACAAATAATGAATGGACTTGAAAACTTTAATAAAATCCAAGCATTAGCCTATACCGTAAATAAAACTTGTGAATAGTCACGATTCACGTAACGTTATTTACTTCAGAAAAATCAACAATAGGGCCTAAGTTAAGTTAACCAAGTTGGAGCCCATAACATTTGGGGGGGCCCGTACAAATTTTTTGCATATGGGCCCGAGGCTGACTCGCTACGCCACTGGTCCCAGCTTAACTGGTAAACTGTAAACAGACAGTAAGAATTTTAACAAATTAGCCTAATTCGGTTAAACCAGGAGTGGTCAACGTTGGTCGAGAGCCACAGTGACTTCAGCTCCATCCCTAATCAAACAAAGCCAATCAAGGTCTAGATAGCCAGGCAGGTGAGTTTTTATCAAGGTTGGAGCTAAAGTCTGCAGGGCTGTGTGGGCTGTCCAGGACTGACATTGGCCACCCCTGGGTTAAATGGTTTAAAAATGCATTGGTTATTACCAGGGTTGTGAAGTAACGAATTACAAATACTCACGTTACAGTAATTAAGTAGTTTTTATCAGTAA
>NW_015647450.1:80685-84588 GCF_001515625.1 Sinocyclocheilus rhinocerous
TTGGTACCGAGAACCGTGGATTTTCACTGGTATTGGTACAGAATACTGAAATTTTGGTACCGTGACAACACTAACAGACAGTAAGAATTTTAACCAATTAGCCTAATTCGGTTAAACCAGGAGTGGTCAACGTTGGTCGAGAGCCACAGTGACTTCAGCTCCATCCCTAATCAAACAAAGCCAATCAAGGTCTAGATAGCCAGGCAGGTGAGTTTTTATCAAGGTTGGAGCTAAAGTCTGCAGGGCTGTGTGGGCTCTCCAGGACCGACGTTGGCCACCCATGTGTTTAATTGCTTAAAAAAATTCATCGGTTATTACAATGGTCACTACAGGACTAGCAGAAACATTCTGACCTCAACACACTAAAAGACCGTCACCATCGACTGGAGCAGATTCTTTGACAGTCAGAGAGGAGCACACACCTAATGACTGAGTCAGTCTACACACTTAACGAATGGCGCGTCACGACTGGACAAATTCTGCCAAACCACAAACAAACAAAAAAACAACTCACAAAAACAGCGCGCTCCCACAGCTGCTCCCGCCCCACCAAATACAACACTGCGGACAACACGGTGCTTTTAGCTATTGAAACGTTAAGGTTTATATTACTTTTCTTAGTTTGTGCTTAATATAACAAAAAACATTAGCTTTCCTGCTATGTTGGTGTTCCTAATAAATGTCACAGCAATGTGTCTTGAATATGTTTTGCATTAAGTCCGATGCTTTTCTTTCTTTATGGAATTATTGCTTGAA
Source organism: Sinocyclocheilus rhinocerous (assembly GCF_001515625.1). Classification (NCBI taxonomy): domain Eukaryota; kingdom Metazoa; phylum Chordata; class Actinopteri; order Cypriniformes; family Cyprinidae; genus Sinocyclocheilus; species Sinocyclocheilus rhinocerous. The sequence continues at coordinate 81,442 of NW_015647450.1, forward strand.
AAATACACATTTCATTATGTATTTTCAAATGCCTAGGCCTATGTTTAATTCCCTTAATTACAACGTTTCTAGCGTTATTTTTAAACATTTAGTCAAACAATAATATATTATCTTATGTATGTCTAAAATCAGGGCTTAAAAATGAATTGGTTTTAAGTAAAAACTATAGGCTTTTTTTTCATTTCCCGAGTTACAGGTTAGAACGAAATAAAACATTACTTAATGAATATGTTTTGCATTAAGTCCGATGCTTTTCTTTCTTTATGGAATTATTGCTTGAAAAATACACATTTCATTATGTATTTTCAAATGCCTAGGCCTATGTTTAATTCCCTTAATTACAACGTTTCTAGCGTTATTTTTAAACATGCATTGTATGCGTTGAAAGTGAAACCTAAAAAAACAGCACACATAAGAAAGCGATTGCACACTTTCGCAAGCTTCAGCAAATGCACGCGATTACAGATTGCATGCTTCCCAGCCGAAACAACCCCCCCATGTGAAATTGAAATAATAACCTGTGATATACAATTTTGGCCATATTGCCCGTCTAAATCATTCATCCCACACTATCAACAGGCGCGTCATGTAGGCTTACACTTCTTGTACTTCGTTTGGGCACCACAAGGTGTCACTGTGGCCTCAAACTTACCCCTCGCCTACTCTGGCTCGATTGCTATTACTGAGATAAAACACACCCTCCTCATTACCCTACGGACAAAGAAATGTAGAATAAATAAATGTGAAAATAAATAAATGTATAAATAAATAAATGTGGAAATTAATAAATAAAGAAATAAATAAATACATAAATAAATACATAAATGTGAAAATAAATAAATGTATAAATAAATAAAAGAAAAAAGAAATAAATGTGGAAAAAAATACATAAATAAGGAAATAAAATTATAAATAATTATTTATTTTTGCTTTTTTACTTTTCTTTGTATATTTATTTATATATTTATAATTATGGCAGGATTGGCATTCCATACTGTCCCTTTCGTACCGTGTCTTCGATATTTGGGCAAGTAAGGACCTATCTACTTTTAATGACTTGTATGAAAAAGAAATCTTCTCCTCTTTCTCTTCTTTATGAGTTAAATTCAGTCTTCCTAATAGCAATCTTTTTTTTTTTTCGTCAAGTGAGGCACTTTATTCAAAAGTTATTTCCCCATTTTCCCAATCGGCCCACTGAATCAGAACTTGATTTAATTCTCACCCTTGACCCTGGTCAAAGACAGCTGATATCCACTATCCATGGTTAAATAATCTCCCTAACCCCATCTTCAGTTGACTCTCAGAACAAACCTGGGAGCAGGATTTGGGTATCGACATATCTGAAGACCAGTGGAAAAACATTCTTAGTTTAATTCACTCTTCATCTATCTGTGCTAGACATGCTCTAATACAATGCAAAGTGCTTCACAGAGCTCACTTCACTTATGCTAAACTGGCTAAAATATTCCCTAACAAAAGTGATGCATGCAACAGATTGCAAACAATCTCCATCCAATCATCTTCATATGTTCTGGTCTTGCCTGATGCTAATGGACTACTGGTTGGATATTTTTAGAACACTTTCGCAGGCCCTTCGGTGGGTTTAGGCTTATGCTCAGTGCTGCGGGGTGATGGTGGGCTGGGCTCTGGGTCAGGAGTGGAATTGGCGAGATCATCCTCGGGACCGACGGTGAATGGAGATCCGTTTCTCACCAGTATCCACTCCACAAAGGTGGCGAAATCCTCTCGAGGGCCATCTTCAGACGATGGCGCTCTGCACGCGGTGTTCAGGCTGGCGTCATAGAACGCGCTGAGCGTGTCGTCCGGGTAGCTGGTGAGATGAGCGATGTCCAAAAAGTCTGGTATGGCCCTCAAGCGATCTTTCCCCCTGCTCCAGCAGGAGGAGGAGGTATTCAGTGCGGGATAAGGGGTCGAAAGGGATCCATGGGAAAAAAACAAAAATACTGAACGAAGCATGGAAAACAAATGGAGGGGAAACACACAGTTATAACTTTTTTGCTGTCCGGTATTCGTCACACTACTGCTGTTAGGGAGACGAAGACATGACGAAGATTATAACAACAAATCCTTTTAATGGTAATCCACACGAAGAAGAGGGTCTAACACACAGGGTAACATCAACAATACCGGACAGAAAACAGTGAACAGAACACAACTTAAGTAGGCTGGCAAATGAAGATACTGTAATTAAACTAGACACAACTGAACCTGATCTTAGGCCCGGTTTAGTACAACCAATACATTTTAGTGGTATTACATGGTTGTTGAAGATGAAGGTCATGGTAATGTGATACACAGTTTTATTACCTTAGACCAGTGTTTCCCAACCGGGGTGCCGTCTGTTGAGAGCAGGGGTGCCGTGTTAAAAAATTCTTTTTTTAATATTTTTAAATTGCTAAAATGTTCAAAAAAGCATCTATTATATAATATGTCTGATGTCATATCTGATGTCGCCAATAATTAGAGATGTGCCGAAATTCCAGCTGCATCTAAAAAATTAGTTAACCGTTCAGGTTTCACTTTCATGTGGTGTGACGCTCTGCGTATTATCCCGCTCTATGTGAGCGCTCCACTCATATACCTTTCATGCTCATCGGAACAGCAAAGTCCACTCAAAAATCGAGCCGACAGGAAACATCGATGTAGTACAGTATCGTTTCTGTTTGCAATAGCCCTACTGTGCTGTAACAAGGTGTGGTAAATGGGCAACTCTGGTGACGCTGCTCTCTCATTCATTGATCTGCTAACCGCATGTTATGCTCACATGTTCTGATAATAATAGCTTTCTAGGACTAAACATTATTTGGATAATTGGTAAAAAAAAAAAAAAATAATAATCTCTTAATAGCCCTACTGTTAGACCTGAAAAACTAAAAAGCAATTTATTTCATTTGTAGGCCTGTCATTATTTTTTATCTGTGCTATCGTTATTAATTTCTTTATTTGTTCTTATTTTATTACTGACTGCTTACTTGTCTTTTTTTTTTTCAATTCAAAGTTTGAAATCAAACTATCTCGCGCTACTGCAACAAAATTACCCCACTGTAAAATCAAAAATACACTGAGTGAGCAAAAATTTGTGAGATAGTTTAAGTTATAATGGTAATTAAACAATGTTTACATATG
>NW_015647450.1:85600-96693 GCF_001515625.1 Sinocyclocheilus rhinocerous
AATCTCTTAATAGCCCTACTGTTAGACCTGAAAAACTAAAAAGCAATTTATTTCATTTGTAGGCCTATCGTGATTTTTTTTTATTTGTGCTATCATTAGTCATTTCTTTATTTGTTCTTATTTTATTACTATTTTTATGACTATCTCGTGCTACTGCACCAACATTACCCCACTGTAAAATCAAAAATACACTGAGTGAGCAAAAATTTGTGAGACAGTTTAAGTTATAATGGTAATTAAACAATGTTTACATATGAATAAAAGCCTACATTAAAATCTGTCATATAAATTGGTCTCTTCATTAGAAATTAGCCTACTGATTGCCACCATTGATAGACAATTTTTTTTTTTATAATATTAAAAATATCTGTATGACATTATATTCTGCAGTTCTTCCCTGCTGTACCGAATATCGATACTTTTCAAAGTACCATATCGAATTTAGAAATTCAAATATTGTAACAAAATTAATTTTGTAGGGTGCCACAAATTTGTTAAAATTTCCAAAGGGTGCCGCGACTAAAAAAAGGTTGGGAAACACTGCCTTAGACACATATCAACAGGCCTGTTGTGATAAGCACTGATTCATAATGGTCAAAATATATATTTTTTCAGTTCCTCATGAAAGTAATGTGCTTGATTTTCATTAAAAGTGAATAAAGAATATTTATGGTCATTCAAGTATCTAATGGACTCAAAGCAATCTTCCAGCTGGGAGCTCTGGGGGAGTACATCACTGTGGTCCCTCCTGAGGAGGATCAGGTTTGTTCTAGCCTGAGAACTAATGGATATGATCAGCTACTTACTGTGTTCAAACTGGATCACGACTGTCTTTCAGTCTCTAGCAATTGCATTTAGTCACATAATCAAGTTTTGGTGCTTTCACTGTGACTGAGAGAGTTTAAATTGTGTGTAATAATGTAATAATGGCTTTTCATACCACTGCTATGCTGATGACACTCAACTCTACCTCTCATTCCATCCTGAAGATCCGATGATAGCTGGACTATTGCAATGCTCTCTTGGCAGGCTACAATTAATCCAAAATGCCGCTGCAAGATTAATCTTTAATGAGCCGAAAAGAACGCATGTCACACCTCTGTTCGTCAATTTGCACTGGCTACCAGTAGCTGCTCGCATTAAATTCAAGGCATTAATGTTGGCCTACAAAACCACCACTGGCTCTGCACCCATTTACCTAAATTCATTACTTCAGAGTTATGTACCCTCTAGAAGCTTGCGTTCTGCAAGTGAACGGCGTATTATTGTGCCATCTAAAAGAGGCACAAAATCACTTTCACAGACTTTTTCATTAACTGTTCCCTCCTGGTGGAATGACCTGCCCAAATCAATCCGAGCAGCGGAGTCCTTAACCATCTTCAAGAAACAACTAAAAACAATAGTGTATGTGATAAAATAACCTATCAATATATTATTGGTTCGGTCTATTATATCTTTCATCAGTCTTCGTGTCATTTAATTAATTGCCCTGACATTATGGGAACTGCTAGTGGCTGAGTTTAGAGTAACTTTGTAATGCATCATAAAATGTACTAGACGCATGTCTTATCAAAGTCATGGAAGCTGAACTAATTAAAATAACCACGATAATTACTCAATCAGTAGTGGTAAATCGCATTTCTAGCCCTTAGAATTTAGCGTACGCTGCTAACTAACTGCGCTTGTTGTTAGAACAGATGGTTTGAGAGGAAGTTCTGTGCGCATGCGCTGTGCGCCTGCATAGAGCTGAAGCGCAGACAGCGCTATGAGAGACAAGAGAGAGAAAAACACCCCTTATCTGTAGAGAAAGGCTGAAAAAAGTTCACTCGTTTCGCACAAAATTCCTTCTACGACTCACTCAGGTCACATATCGTACCGTGTTTCTATGTCTGTGATGCGGAGTGTCTGAGAGGTTTGTAAAATTATTTTTATCTTGTATTTTAACCACCGCTCTGGGCACTGACACAAAGACAGACGCTTACTCGATCTACACCATTATGTGCTGGTTTCGGACAAACAAATCAGATACGTGCGGGGTTTCGTAGAAGGATCTTTCTTTGTTTCGGCCGTAAATCAACATAGTTGACTCGGCTTTGTTATGGTTCTGTCTCTTGTTTGGGCCGTGCATGAAATTTAGGCCAAACGAGACGAGCCTTGGTTGGCTAACTTGGTTTCCTTGACTCTTTTTCTTTTGGTTTTCCACATCAATTGCTCTGCAGGCGGGTCTAACGGAAAGGCGACAAGTGTTCGGCGCTCAAATGTATTTGCAAACTTGTTCGAACGCGGTAAGAAACGCGGTTATCGATTCATAACAGAAACTTGGGGCGGATGAGGCTGGTTTCGTAGCGCATTACAGCGATGTCCGATTCGCGAACGAATGGTTCTTTTGAGTCGGATCTTATTAGTGAATCGATTGATCCGGCTCACAAACCCGGTATGAACGATTTGTTCGCGACTACGGAATCGTTTCGAGCGGTTCTGAAGAACTCACTTGTAATGAGCATATTGATAATCGAGAACCGAATCTTTCAGACTCGATTGACAACTCAGCGACTCATTAATTCGAGAACGCCTCTTTCAAATGTGAATTATTATTTTATGTGCATTTTTAAATAAAGTTTATTTTATACAGCACAATTCTAGAAAAATAAATAAATAAAAACAAAGCTCCTAAATTGAAATAGGAAAAGGGGGGAAAGAGAATTTTCCGCTGACAATGTCTGGACAGTTGATACAATAACAATATTCTAAGTAGATGGAGAGAACATCTGAGATGTTTTGAGACTATTCCAGTGGTTATATGCCGCTGCAAGATTAATCTTTAATGAGCTGAAAAGAACGCATGTCACACCTCTGTTCGTCAATTTGCACTGGCTACCAGTAGCTGCTCGCATAAAATTCAAGGCATTGTTTGCCTACAAAACCACCACTGGCTCTGCACCCATTTACCTAAATTCATTACTTCAGAGTTATGTGCCCTCTAGAAGCTTGCGTTCTGCAAGTGAACGGCGTATTATTGTGTCATCTCAAAGAGGCACAAAATCACTTTCAAAGACTTTTTCCTTAACTGTTCCCTCCTGGTGGAATGACCTGCCCATCTCAATCCGAGCAGCTGAGTCCTTAGCCATCTTCAAGAAACGACTAAAAACCCATCTGTTCCACCTTTATTTGACCCTCTAACGCTAGCACTTTCTATTCTATTTTAATTCTACGTTATCTACATTTATCTTTTTTTATTATTATTATTTATCTTTTTCTATTCTATTTTTTCTATTCTATCTTTTTGTTTTTCTTTGTGTGTGTGTGTGTGTGTGTGTATGTGTGTGTATAATATATATATATATATATACACCTTGCTACGTGTACTGCGTTAGGCTAACCGAAACTTGTCATTTGCACTTATATATTGTTGCTCTTTTGTTAGTTTTGACTGCTTTTATTGTCCTCATTTGTAAGTCGCTTTGGATAAAAGCATCTGCTAAGTGACTAAATGTAAATTGAAATGATGCACATAAAACTAATCAGAAAATTTCATTGCATGGGAATGGAGAATGAAATTATTATGTAATGTTTACTGTTAAAATGCACACTTTCCATTCATTTTATTTATTTCCTTTGTGCATAAGACAGGACAGTAGAGAGTTGACAGGAAAGTGGAAGGAGATAGACGGGGAAGGGGATTGGGACATGACCCAGGCCACATTCAAACATCTGTCCCTGTGAGCACATCAGCTCTTTATGTTGTAAGCAGTATACTACCATTCATACCACAGCTCTGGCCAAAGGCAATATTTTTACACAGCCATATAACTGGGTCTAATGAAATCCTGATCGACCAAAACATTTACTGTTAACCCCAATGACTGACATCACTTTGGTGTTTTGTTAAAACCTGCTTTGTAGCATTTTTGTCTTGAATCCAAACATATTTAAACAGAGAACAGAACAAGCTGTACATCTGACGAGATCCATGCCATTAGTTACAAGGAAGGTTTGTGTTTTTTCTTCCTTCAAACTGTTGTCAAACCTGTTGCTGGGTGTGGGGGGTGGGGTTAATCTCCATTAAATTATGTTTTATTAACAAAGTTTGGGAGGAGCACCTTCAGATAATCAACCATTTCCGCATAGGTGAAGCTCATTCAGGTAATAAACATAATAAGCATGATAAATATATATATACAGCCAACTTACCTCTGTCCCACAACAGTTTTATATGTAAGTGCGAACTTGTGAAATACAACAATAAACATTTGCCTCTCATCTGTCAATGCTGAATACTCATATTTGTGAATAAAATATGTACATCAAAAGTATTATGCAAGAATACATACATGATTAAGCGGGAGAGTTATGTATTTACAATGTATTTTTTTTTAAGATGAATTGATTCCTTTAGCACCAGTACTTAAATCATGCAGCACGGAGAGAAGGCAGCACATCCCTTGATTTAGAACAGATATATATTATTTCATGCTTTATGCATTTTAAGGGACTTTTGTTAAGGGTTAAAATAAGCTTCTGATTTTACACCACAACATACTTCCTGATAAGGAACATGACCTCAAATACTCAACAACAGATTTTTTTTAATTACAGGTATTACAGGTTAGTATAGTTTTGCAGGAAGTCTTCTCTAATTAAGTATATTACACAAAGCAAAAATTTCCAGTACTGTAACTAATTTGCTAGGCTTAGTGAGTGGTTAGTGAATAGTTAATGCTTTCTGATTTACATGGACCTCATAAATACTTGTTGGTCATTTAACATGCAACTGAGTTTTGTGAATGCAGTTCTACAGTTCTTAAAGGAAACACCATTCTGATTACAATAGAATGAACATAGAGCCTGGCCCCAGTGAATGCGTTCTATCACCCCAGCTGCAGTCGTTTGAATGATTACTGTTTATGTAATTTCACTTAGGGCAGAAAGCTGTTCTTCTTGTATGACAATAGTGTTCGTTCCTGTAATAGAAGGAGAGAAATGCTGTGTAGAACAGAGGGTGCATTTAATCGGATGCAGCTAGCTTAGTCATTCAAGATGGTGTTTAAAGCACCATCACCATTATTGTTGGCGCCGATGATGATGGCGGCCTCCGTGGCATGCTCTGCAGTTGTTTTTGTGTTTTTGTTAGTTTGTCCTGTCTTTAGTTATATCCCTGCAATCAGTTTCACCAGAGACGAATTGCTGGACATTCGGCACTTCACATCACCTGATATATTACCGGTTTTCGACTATTCTGATGGAATATAGTCTGCTGGACATATTAGTTGGCGGAGCAGCTGCGCTGATCAAGCGCTTCAGGACGCGTAGACGGGGGAAGCGAGACGGCGCCCTCATGAAGCTCAGGCAGCGCGGATTTCGAACGCCGTTGCCTAGCATCCATCTGGCGAACCTCCGCTCTCTACCCAACAAAACGGACGAACTCCTTCTGCTCTCCCAGACAAATAAGGATTTCTCACACTCTGCTGCTCTGTGTTTCACGGAAACCTGGCTGAATGACGCCATACCGGACAGTGCGTTAAATCTGCCGGGCTTTCAGCTGTTCAGAGCGGATCGCAACGCAGAATCAACGGGGAAATCTCACGGCGGCGGGACATGCTTTTACATCAACGAAAGGTGGTGTACAGATGTAACCGTGTTAAAGAAGATGTGCTGTTCAGATCTAGAAGCGCTTTTCATTAACTGTAAGCCTTTCTACTCGCCGTGGGAGTTTTGCTCGTTCATTCTTGTTTACATTCCTCCGCAAGCGCACTTGAGCTCAGCTTTACAGAAACTGGCTGATCAGAGCACATACACAGAACAACAACACCCGGACTCTGTTTTAATCATTCTTGGGGACTTTAATAAAGCAAATCTCTCCCATGAACTGCCAAAATACAGACAGCACATCACATGTCCCACCAGAGACAGTAATATATTGGATCACTGTTACACTACAATAAAGGATGCATATCACTCTGTTCCACGGGCAGCTTTGGGGCTCTCTGATCACTGTTTGGTTTATCTTATACCGACCTACAGGCATAAACTGAAATCAGCTAAACCTGTATTAAGGACTGTAAAAAGATGGACTAATGAAGCAGAGCGGGATCTACAAGCCTGTTTCGACTCCTGTTTCGTCTCCAAAAACACTCCTGATTGGAGTGTTTTTGAAGCTGCTGCCACCGATCTGGACGAGCTCACAGAGACTGTAGCATCATATATCCGTTTCTGTGAAGATATGTGCATTCCTACCAGGACTCATCTAACTTACAACAACGACAAACCATGGTTCACTGCAAAACTCAGACAGCTCCGTCAGGCCAAAGAAGATGCTTACAGGAAGGGGGACAATGTCTTGTATAAACAGGCTAAATACACACTGGAAAAGGAGATCAGAGTGGCAAAGAGGAATTATTCAGAAAAAATAAGGACTCAGTTCACTTCCAGCGACTCAGCATAAGTGTGGAAAGGTCTGAAAGAGATCACCAACTACAAGACACCATCCCCCAGCACTGTGGAGAATCAACACCTGGCAGACGATCTGAACGAGTTCTACTGCAGGTTTGAAAAAACACCCCACACCCGCCCTGAACACCTCTCCACACAACCATTCACACCTCCAGCAACCCCCCTCTCCCCCACACATGCAATTCAGATCAGCGAAGACGAGGTGCGCCAGGTCTTCCGGAAGCAGAAAAGGAAAAAAGCACCAGGCCCAGACTGTGTTACACCAGTCTGTCTGAAATCCTGTGCTGACCAGCTGGCCCCCATCTTCACACAGATCTTCAACAGATCACTGGAGCTGTGCGAAGTCCCTTCATGCTTCAAACGCTCCACCATCATCCCCATCCCAAAGAAATCCAAAATTACAGGACTTAATGACTACAGGCCTGTGGCTCTAACGTCTGTGGTCATGAAGTCTTTTGAAAAACTGGTGCTGGCCCACCTGAAGGACATCACTGGACCCTTGCTGGATCCTCTTCAGTTTGCCTACAGAGCAAACAGGTCTGTGGACGATGCAGTAAACATGGGACTGCATTATGTTCTGCAACATCTAGACAGACCAGGGACTTATGTGAGGATCCTGTTCGTGGACTTCAGCTCGGCCTTTAACACTATCATCCCAAACCTCCTCCTGCCCAAACTAACTCAGCTCTCCGTGCCCACCTCCGTCTGTCAGTGGATCAACAGCTTCCTGACAGACAGGCAGCAGCTAGTGAGGCTGGGAAAATACACATCCAGCACCCGTATAACCAGCACTGGAGCTCCTCAGGGTTGTGTTCTCTCCCCACTGCTCTTCTCCCTCTACACCAACGACTGCACGTCTAAAGACCCCTCTGTCAAGCTCCTGAAGTTTGCAGACGACACCACACTCATCGGCCTCATTCAGGACGGTGATGAGTCTGCTTACAGACAGGAGGTCGAGCAGCTGTCTGTCTGGTGCAGTCTCAACAACTTGGAGCTCAACACGCTCAAAACTGTGGAGATGATCGTGGACTTCAGGAGAAACCCCCCTGCACTCCCCCCACTCACCATCATGGACAGCACTGTGACTGCAGTGGAGTCATTCAGGTTCCTGGGCACCACAATCTCTCAGGACCTGAAGTGGGACACTCACATTGACTCCATTGTGAAAAAGGCCCAGCAGAGGTTGTATTTCCTTCGCCAGCTGAGGAAGTTCAACCTGCCACAGGAGCTGTTGAAACAGTTCTACTCCGCCATCATTGAATCCATCCTCTGCACTTCTATAACTGTCTGGTTCAGCTCAGCTACCAAATCTGACCTCAGAAGACTACAGAGGGTAGTCCGGACTGCTGAGTGAATCATTGGTACAACCGTCCCTTCTCTCCAAGAACTGTACTTATCCAGAGTGAGCAAAAGGGCTGGCAGAATCACTCTGGACCCCTCACATCCAGCACAGTCCCTCTTTGAACTGTTGCCATCTGGTCGACGCTACAGAGCTCTGAGCACCAGAACGGCCAGACACAGGAACAGTTTCTTCCCTCAGGCGATCCATCTCATGAACACTTAACAATAACTGTGGAACACACACTATTTATACACTCATACACTTATTTATCTAACACACATACTTAGTCTACACCTCAAATTTGCACATAATATACCTGTACATACAAAACTGTCTATTGTAATATACCTGCACATACAATTGTCAATTTATATATTGTTATTTGTTGTTTAGTTGTTCTATTTTTATTTTTATTTATTTATTTTTTATTCTTTTTTTATTATCTGTGTTTTTGTTCTGTCGCTGTCATTCTGTTGCACTGCAGAAGCTTCTGTCATGAAAACAAATTCCTCGTATGTGAAAACATACCTGGCAATAAAGCTCATTCTGATTCTGAGAATGTTGTTTGGCATATGAACAACAGAATACACAGAATGATACACAGAATAATTTTTTTTACAGTAGAAGTTGGCCAACAAATGTTAAGCCAAACCTTTCTTTAAGCTTATGTTATGAAAGGATCCTAGGCCCGGTTTAGTACAGCCAATAAATTTTAGTGGTATTACATGGTTGTTGAAGATGAAGGTCATGGAATTATGATTCACACATTTGTCATATACTGTGTATGTAATATTTTAATTGCATATTTTATTACCTTAGACACATGTCAACAGGCCTGTTGTGAAAAGCACTGATTTAAAATGGTCAAAATATCAATTCTTTCAGTTCCACATGAAAGTAATGTGGTTGATTTTCATCAAAAGTGAATAAAGAATATTTATGGTCATTCAAGTAGCTAACGGACTCAAAGCAATCTTCCAGCTGGGAGCTCTGGGGGAGTACATCACTGTGGTACCTCCTGAGGAGGATCAGGTTTATTCTAGCCTGAGAACTAATGGATATGATCAGCTACTTACTGTGTTCAAACTGGATCACAGAGGACTGTCTTTCAGTCTCTAGCAATTGCATTTTGTCATATAATCATGTTGTGGATCTTTCACTGTGACTGAGAGAGTTTATATTGAAATGATGCACATAAAACTAATCAGAAAATGTACTTCTTAAAATGTAATTATTCCATGCCATTAGTTACACGGAAGGTTTGTTAGTTTAAAGGAAGAAAAGGAAAACAAACAAACATTTGACAAACTTGTTGCTGGAGAGGGTTAATCTCCATTAAATGCAACAATAAAAATTTGCCTCTCATTTGTCAATGCTGAATACTCATAAATTTGTGAATAAAACATATACATCAATAGTATTATGCAAGTATAAATACATAACTAAGTGGGAGATTTTTGTATTTTGGATGACTTTTTCTTAACATGAATTGATTCTTTTAGCACCAGTACAATTCATGCAGCACGGAGAGAAGACAACACATCCCTTGAGGAGGAAGTTCAAATAACCTTCTGATTTTACACCACAGCATTCTTCCTTATAAGGAACATGACCTCAATAATCAACAATAAACATTTTAATTACAGGTTTACATTGGTCTAGTTTTGCAGGAAAGCTTCTCTAATGAAGTATATTACACAAAGCAAAAATTTCCAGAACTAGTAACTAATTTGCAAGGCTTAGTGAGTTAGTGAGGCTAGTGAATAGTTAATGCTTTCTGTACCTCATAAATACTTGTTGGTGGAACAGGGCATTTAACATGCAATTGTGTTTTGTGAGGAAAAATATTACTATGGAAGTCAATGGTGCCCATCAACTGTTTGGATACTAACATTTTTCAAAATATCTTCTTTTGTGTTCAACAAAAGAAAGAAACTCATACAGGTTTGGAAAAATATGCAGTTCACATGGCACTTTGGAGCAGCAGCAGTACGTATGTCTTTGCACTAGATCTGCTTGTTTGGGGGTGTTGTGTTCTATTCTGTCCTGTTTCGTTCTTTTCATGCGTTTGGATATATGCAAATCTGCTGATGCAGCAGCTTTTATTCTTACACTCAGCGACATGCATATATTGGCTCGTACTGTCCATTTCTTGTCTCCTGCTTTGTTGGGGGGTTATTTCATAAATGTTATATGTGCAGTAGCAGTATTTTTACACGCTCACAGCAGCATGTCTGTGAATGTATTGCAGCAGCAGTGTAGCAGATCTAACACACTAACTTTGCCATGTATACTACCATGCTAAACCTTCCGAGAGTTGACATGACAGAACTGTTGTCATGACGAACTGTTGCCTCATCCGTGCTGAGGTATGATCGCTCAACACAGCTGGAAATCAAAGGCGTGGCTCTTGCCGGTGTACTCTGTTCAGCCTGCCCCTATATTTCGGCCTCCGTTGTTAAAAACTCATAGACAGAGTGGACTGACGGCTCATCGTTATTTGAAGGAATTAAAATATCCAGCATTAGCTCAATCACAGTCCTTGGACTCCATTGGAGTTAAAGCTGCACTTCTGAATATGAGGTCATTGGGGAAAAAAACATGTATACTTTGCGATTTCGTGGTATTTAAGGATTTGGATTTTCTGTTCCTAACTGAAACTTGGATGGATTTTGAAGTAATTGAAAACGATAATTTTGAAAATATGGTGGAGATCGTGAATATGAGGCAGATGCTGAATGTACTGGGGAAGTGAGCTCTGAAGATGACAGTGATGGTAAAATCATCTGCTCAAATTGAACCCTACTAAGTTTAAAAAGGTAACAAAATATGCTTTATTTTATTAATTTGTAATTGTTATTCAAATATCATGAGAGTTTTATGCTATTGCAGCAGTTAGAGATCCATCCATGTTGGATATCTATGTCCGGGTCGCTAAAGACCCGATTATGTAATATTTAGGGTTCCCATGCTTCTTGAAAATACTTGAATATCAGACACATGGATTCAAGGCCTGGAAAAAAAAAAGCTAAAAAAAAAGCTCCTTTCTCAGTAGCTCTGCTGAAAACAGGTCGATTTTGGCCTGTCTAATTAATATTCATGAGCCTCTCTTCTGATTGGCCTGTTGTTTTCTGAGTGACGCACTGCCAGGCCAACCACAGGTAACTAGGGTCAGCCGACGTCACAGCGCTAGTTGGAGGCAGCAAAACAAAGGGGAAACTGGAGGCGGCCCATTCAAACCAGCGCAGATTCAGCTACATAAGGAGCTTAAAATATCATCTTATTGTGATGTTGGGTGCCA
>NW_015647450.1:100297-108133 GCF_001515625.1 Sinocyclocheilus rhinocerous
AGCATGGACGCGATGTTGTCTGGGGGTTTGGCAAAAGGAGAGTGGGACTGTGGGCGGTGCTCGGGGTGGTGACTGAAGGCGGTGACTGTGTAGTTCTGACGTCAACTTTTTACGGAAGTCACAACGGTCCGTGAAAAATCACAGCTACTTTATACAGGCTGTGTACATTTTACTGTGGACTGACTGTTTTGAAACTTATATGGTAGTTAAATAGCCCCTAGACCTCAGTTATCGTGAAAAAAGCCAGGAAATTTAAGTTTTGACAATATGGGACCTGTAAAACTATTGCCTGATTTTGCTCTATTTCGTCAACAAAAATAGTTTCAAACAAAGTAACAGCTGAGCCGCTGCACATCAAACAGTGTTGTTTCGTTTATGTATGAATGGGTGTTTTCAGACGAATCTGATTCAATTACCAATTCATAAAGACAGTCACTTGTTTGAATGAATCAGCTATTCGAACAAATCAATTGAATGAATGATTCAGTGATAAAATCAGTGACTTGCCGCCACCTACTGGCAGTTTTACTTTCATTTTAAAGTTTTTTTTCTGTTATTTAAATCATTTAATATTTCTATATTCAACATTTTATATTTAAAACATTAACCTCAACATGAAGTTATGAATTTAATTGCACTCATGTGACTGCTGAGCCTCATTAAACCATCGGAAAATACACCTACAAGCCACTTTTGTGTTCTTCTTTGCCACCTCTGTAGTACACAAATTATTTTTTAATACTGATTTCATTTGATTGGTAACCAGTGTTGGGGAGTAACTAGTTACATGTAACGGAATTACGTAATTTAATTACAAAATAAAAGTAATTGTAATCAGTTACAGTTACTAAGATAAAATATGTAATTAAATTATAACACTGTTGGTAACTTATTCTACTTGTTTTTATTCTGTTGTTTTAATTAGCTATTTTTAAAAAAAGCTAATACATATATATTTTTTGAATTTGACATAAAAGATAACATACTTTTAATAAAGTTAGAAAAATGCCATTACAAAGGTAAAAACAAAATTCCCTGTTGAAAGAGTGGGAACCCTGAATAATGATTGGCGAAACATCCATGCATTTAAGGGTGAAATTACCATTTCTATCTAAAGTTTTAGAAAAGGTTGTGTTTTCTCAAATAACCCCTTATTTAACTGAGAATGATATTTTGTATAAATTCCAATCTGGATTTAGAGCTGGTCACAGTATAGTGACCGCTTTGGTAAAAGTTGTGAACCATTTACTGATGGCGCTTGATTCTGGTTTGGGGGTTGTTTTAATTATGTTGGATCTCAGTGCCACATTTCGACACTGTTGATCACTCGATCCTTTTTGAACGTTTGGAGTGTGAGGTAAGCATTCGTGGGATTGCTCTAAAATGGTTTTATTCATATCTGCAGGATAGAACATTCTTTGTTAATTTCGCAAACACTTTATCCTCTGTGGCTCCTTTAAAATATGGTCTTCCTCAAGGTTCTATTCTGGGTCCTAAATTGTTTTCACTGTATGTACATGTGCCTGTTTGAATCTATATTTTGTCGCTATGACATTTCATTTCATATGAATGCTGATGACAGATATATTTACCATTTAAAGTTGGGAACGGGCACTCTCTGCAGTCCCTGTAAGTCTGGCTTTCTTAAAATTTTCTTCATCTTAATGGTCCACCTTTAAAGAGAAGATTGCCAGTTCTATTGCTCCCTTAGAAATAACTGTAAAAAGACAGTGTGAGAAACCTGGGTGTTATAATCGACTCGACCCACAGTTTTGACAATCAGACAAGACTAGATTATTGCAATTCTCTTTAAATAGGTATCTGTCAGTGACAATTATCTTGTTTGCAGCTTGTACAGAATGCTACAGCCAGGCTTTTGACTGGCACGGGAAAATACTCTCTCCATTGGCTACCGGTTCAGTATAGAATTGTAGATGTTGTCTTGTAGATGTCCTGAGGACTAAGGTTCACTTAAATTGGGAACTAAACATCTTTTCCAAGATGTGTGTATACAGTCACAAAGAACTGTTTATTACACAGAATCTGTGCCAATATCACGAACCATAATTATGTCAGCATCACTTGGCCATTGAGTGAGGTTTGGGCTCATCATCCTCAATGCATCTTATAAATGTTGTCATATGTCTTACACACATCCAGTCTGTTTTTCTTCATATCATGCAATTATATAGGAGATGTTGAATTTTATCTTTAGCTCCTTGCATTCTTGTCATCATGTAGACAACAGGTTAAGTAAAATATGAATATGCAATATAGTGCATATATTTAGAGAAATGCTCCTCTTTATAATTATTTTTTCCTAGCTGACTAATGAGCTTATGGACGCCGAATGGTTATTCTGAGGTAAATGTATCGTTACGTGGCATTGTTTACAAGCTTTAAACGTTTTACACAGTTTGAAACACTGAATGAGCGAATACATGAGACATTTCAGTAAGTTGTACGGTATCTTATGATATACTTTTTGATCTCCATGTTTTTTTCATACTATTAAAGAGAAAGATATGATGGGTTTACTTGCCACTTGAACTGAGGCGCTAAAGGAGATGTTGAATTTTATCTTTAGCTCCTTGCATTCTTGTCATCATGTAGACAACAGGTTAAGTAAAATATGAATATGCAATATAGTGCATATATTTAGCGAAATGCTCCTCTTTATAATTATTTTTTTCTAGCTGATTAATGAGCTTATGGACGCTGAATGGTTATTCTGAGGTAAATGTATCGTTACGTGGCATTGTTTACAAGCTTTAAACGTTTTACACAGTTTGAAACACTGAATGAGCGAATACATGAGACATTTCAGTAAGTTGTACGGTATCTTATGATATACTTTTTGATCTCCATGTTTTTTTCATACTATTAAAGAGAAAGATATGATGGGTTTACTTGCCACTTGAACTGAGGCGCTAAAGCTATCGCTCATGATGCATTTATGAGCACCAAAACGGCAATTATTTGTGAATTTTGTTGTGAATTTGGCACAATTTTAAAGCTTATACTTTGTATATTAAAAGGTAACAGAGCACAAAGCTTATTGCCATTGGATGGCAAGTGCGCTACAAATAATATAAAGTTCACACATTTACAGAACACAGCATATAGACTAAAGATCTTGATAAGAAGCCATATTAGAATCGATTACAAACAAGAACTATTAACGATATTGTTAATGTCCACACAGCTGACAGCTTTACCTGTTGTAGTTTGCTCAAGTTGTGCATGAAATAGACACTGCTTTTCTGCTCTTTTACTTCGCACATCTCCGTCATTTTCGATCTCTCTCATGCTGAACAACTGGAACTGCTTTCAGCAGGTGTGCGGTCAGTGCTGGTGTTCAGCAGAGCTGAAGACTGTTTGAAAGTATTTTTTTTCCCCATTAAAACTTAGATGCACATCGTCTCAGTTACTATATCAACATAACAAAAGATGTGATCATAAAACAAGTAGGAAAAAAGGCATTACATGCTAATTTCTGAGTCATAATTTATATAGTTGCCAGCGGCAATCTCAGCAAAAATATCCCTTGCAAATTAAAATTTTTGGTCGCAAATGCGACCGTTTTAGTCACAGTTTGGAGCCCTGTATAGTTTGGGAAAAGCCCAACTAGTAAAATGTGTACATGTTTATGTAAAAACATGTTAACTAATGTAAGTAAGAATAAATTAATTACTTGTCAGAATTGATATCCTCCACTGAATAAAGCCGTATCAGATCGCACTGTCCTTCTGAGGTAAATTCCGGCTTTTAAAAAAAAATTTTTTTTTTTTTTTTATTGCAGTAAACAACAAGGATTACAGTACGTACAAAACAACCAGTAAAAAACAGAACATACTTGGAGCCCTGTATAGTTTGGGAAAAGCCCAACTAGTAAAATGTGTACATGTTTATGTAAAAACATGTTAACTAATGTAAGTAAGAATAAATTAATTACTTGTCAGAATTGATATCCTCCACTGAATAAAGCCGTATCAGATCGCACTGTCCTTCTGAGGTAAATTCCGGCTTTTAAAAAAAAATTTTTTTTTTTTTTTTATTGCAGTAAACAACAAGGATTACAGTACGTACAAAACAAACAGTAAAAAACAGTACGTACAAAACATACAAAATACCAATCAATAATAAACTACTTGAGGATTAATAGATAAAACATCATAAATTCCGGCTTATTCCTCACAGCAGTGAGGAATTAAACAATGAAAAGTAGATGAATCTGGCTGCTTTGTTTATCGAGGTGATGGGGTGTTTACATGTGTGCCTGGCTCAGGTGGATGATTACCATATGAATAGCTTGCACGTTCAGTGTGACCACATTACATATAATGAGCTTAGACAGGAAAGACTGTACCTCACATTGGTTTCATACAGATTATTTTATCAAAGAATATTTGTTTTCAGTGTGAATTAGTTTATTTAAAGGGGTCATCGGATGCCCATTTTCCACAAGTTGATATGATTCTTTAGGGTCTTAATGAAAATTCTGTAACATAGTTTGGTTAAAATTTCTCAATGGTAGTGTAAAACAACGCTGTTTTTCCCTGTCAAAAACAGCTCTTTTCAGGCAAGCTGTTTTCTTGCATGCTGCTTTAAATGCAAATGAGCTCTGCTCGCCCTGCCCCTCTTTTCCGAGCCACTCTCTGAGAGACGGTAAACTTTAACCGCATTCATCGTGAAACTCGCTAACTAGCACGTTATTAGGAAAGGCGATTTGTAAAGATTCATTAAAAAACCTTTCACTTCTTCTGGGCATGAAGCTGGATCACGAATGATTCGCGCAAAGATAGACACATTTAGGTAGATTGGGGGGTGCATTCCCTTCAAAAACAAATGTAATCCACTGCATCTTCAGCGGCTCAGATGTTGGGAGTAAATGACGACTGATATGTTCATTATTACATCCAACAACAGAACACCTCAATCGCTTAGGAGACATTCTTGTCTACATCAGCTCCAGCGTCGAAACAATGGTGGACCGATGACAGCTCATTTAGGGCAGGTTTAAGGTAAGACACCAGTCCAGTCTGTGCGGAAATGCTACTGTCAATCAAATAATCGTGGGAGGGGCCTGTCTGTGTGACGTCACACAGACAGGCATCTGAGATCGGCTCGATTTGAGAAAGGGGAAAACATTTAACCAGATAAAAAAAAAAAGGTAAGACACCAGTCCAGTCTGTGCGGAAATGCTACTGTCAATCAAATAATCGTGGGAGGGGCCTGTCTGTGTGACGTCACACAGACAGGCATCTGAGATCGGCTCGTTTTGAGAAAGGGGAATTAAATAAAAAAAATTGTTTTTAATAAAAACACTGGGTGGATCTTTATCATTATAGGGTGGTTGTGTACACCCACTGCCAACACACATTTCAGTTCAAACATCTTGTAAAAGTGCATGTGGCATCTGATGACCCCTTTAAAAGCAGACATTTCAAGTTTTCTATAGTCACATTTCTCATTCTGTGTGTCAAGTATTTGCTGAGTTTTGATTCATTTCTTTTGACACATTTCAAAAAGAAGTTAACGGAGACCAAGACAGCAGAAAGCACACCCTGTTTGTTTTCTTTATTTTACAAAAGCACAACATTTTGTTGCTATTTTCAGTGTACACAAATAAAAGTAGACCCTTTACCATTTTTATGATGTATTTCTTTCATCTGTACGATCAAAAATGACGGAGTAATTAAAGGGTTAGTTCACCCAAAAATGAAAATTAGGCTGTGTTTTACTCACCCCGAGGCATCCTAGGTGTATATGACTATGATTCTTCTTTCAGACAAATCCAGTCGGAGTTATATTAAAAATTGTCTTTGATCTTTCAAGCTCTATCATTGCAGTCAGTGGGTGTTGCATTCCTTCAGTCCAAAAGAAGTGAAATAAAAAGCGCCCTTCCATAAAAAAAAGTGTCTCACACGGCTCCGGGGGGTGAACAAAGGCCTCCTGTAGCGACTCGATGCATTTTTGTAAGAAAAATATCCATATTCAAAACGTAATAATCACTTGAAAGTCGCACTGAGGCAACCCTCTCGTCCACCGGGCTAAACCCAAATACTGTGGTGCCAAGTCGAGGACTTCTGAGTAATCCCACACCTGCTTGATGCCTCTCACCCTGGGTGACTCCAGAGAAGGAGAGAGTCCAACCCCTCTCCAGGAGTACCAGAAGTTCCTGTCCAGGTTCCACACCCTGAGCTGAGCATGGACGTGTGGGCATCTTTATCTAGCCTGTGTCACTCAAGCTCCCGCACCCAACTCCGGCTCCGTCCCCACCACATTCTGTATACCAAAACAAATGTTCTGCTTGCACTTGCCTGCCACCAATTTTACATTGCACCAGTCCCCTATATATCTCCTTGCACCCCAATGGGTCAGAGGCTGGTTCCCAGGCCTGGTTCCTGGAGAGGGCCCCGGTATCCCTACTCTGGGCAAGGTCTCGTCAGTCTTTTTTTGACATTAGGGTCTATGTTGGATCAGTCTTTGTCTGGCCTCTTACCTGGGTCCAATTTACTTTGGGGGCCCCAACCAGGAGCTAATGTTCCAGACAACTCAGCTCCCAGGGTCTCTGAGGCTTCCACCACGTTAAGGTGGTGATCCAAGGTGGGGCTTATTTTGCACACCACACAAACCCAGTGAACTGGTAAATGAGCTCACACTGAAATTGATGGGCAACCAGATGTGATTGAAGTGGACAATTACATTAGCAATTTATGTCATTGTAGTTTCATAATGCTGAAGAACTGTAAAACAAATGAACACTTACATGGAGGAATATAAGAGTCAGATCAAAGTATGACAATAAGTCTGTAAGTGAGAATAAGAATGATTTCCTTGATTATGCAGTATTCATTTCATCTTCATGCACATCTATTCAAGAGTAAAGTGAAAACATTTCTGGCTAAATGGCAGTAATACAACGAAACAATGAATGGATGACACCAATCTATAATCTGACTTGAGATGCAGCCTGGAATCATAACAACACAAGGGTTGTGACGGTGAGAACATTTTCACGTCGACGTGTGGCAACACCAGTAATACCGGAATAAAAATACACCATGCTATAGACCTAATATTAAATAACAAATAGCTTATACAAAGTTAAATTATAAAAAAACCAACAACAACAACAACAACAAAAAAACTGAAAATCAGCAAATACTATAAAACCAAATAAATAAGAAACATAGAACGTTTATTAGCAAAACGAACAAAAGCTTGGAGGCATGGCATACACCTTGATGTAAAATAAAATAAATAAAGTAAAAATCAGCAAGCACTGTGGAACCAAATACATAAGAAACAAATGTTAAAAAAATCTTCCAAAATCACCTTAGATAAACTGTATTAGTCAACAGGTTTTTTTCAAAATCAAAAATATCGCCAAACAGGTGTTTTTGCATTTAGTTTTGAAACTAAATCTTCCGCCATCATCTTGTCTTTCTCATCTCACACTTCTTGTCAGTAAACTCGACTCATAGTGGGCAAGTGACGTAACTGATGTTGCGACTTAACACCTGTTATGGACATTTTTTATTTTGTTAAAGGGGTCATATGATGCGATTTCAATTTTTCCTTTCTCTTTGGAGTGTTACAAGCTCTTGATGCATGCCATGAAGCGGGCGAAGAAAGTGATGTCGCGAGGTATCTCAATGAACGTTATTTTTCTGTCCATAACCCTTCAGCTCAGGTGAGCTTTCCTTTCTTCCTGTTTTCCATACAGAGATTGAGAAGGAATGGAAGAGGCCGTTTTTCCTCACGCATCCATCGATTCCAGCATACGAGTTATGCCAACATCGAGGCGATGCGCAAAAACGGGTATGAGAA
>NW_015647450.1:108218-108782 GCF_001515625.1 Sinocyclocheilus rhinocerous
GACGTCTCCGTTCCCTCCTTCAGGGAACGAGGGTTACCATACGTAACCGAGACGTTTCGGCTTCATACTTCCTGGATTATGCGGCCAGGTCACAGGCTTCTGCGGAAGCCTTCTTGATCATTAGGCCCCCGGCACGGCACTGCAAAAAAATTCCTGGACGTCCAGGCTTGACTTATGCTTTCAGGCTGCCCTGTCTGGTCTACTGTATCTAGGTTGCCCCGAGGGACCTCCCGATCACCAGGATATCCCCTCTTGCTGAGGCATCGAGCGGGAAGTATAGGTGGCATTTGCGAGAACCTTCTTGTGTAATGCTGTCTCAGGCAGTGCTCCCCTCACCTTAGAGGGTTGTATTTGAGCTTGCCTCTCCCGTTTGGCTCAGTACTTCCGGGTATCTGTCAGCAGATGCTTGGAAAACTCTTAAATCCATACTATGGCCTGAATTCGGAGTTCTCCTCTCACGTGAGAGTTGAGTTCACTGTTTTTCCCAGAGCACCTGGAACCAGCAACGTCAGGCGAACTAGGCCCTTCCTCTGCCTCTCTGATGCGCTGAGTTTTTTGGCTAGC
>NW_015647450.1:109068-115986 GCF_001515625.1 Sinocyclocheilus rhinocerous
GTGCATGTTATGCTTTGCCCACTTTTCTAAAATCCACATAAGTGGTAAGTGTGCACGTTATGCTTTGCCCACTTTTCTAAAATCCACATAAGTGGTAAGTGTGCACGTTATGCTTTGCCCACTTTTCTAAAATCCTGTATGGTAAGAGCTACGCGCAGAGACTTTGTGCTCTTTTTGAGTGGTTTAAAACCCCGGTTCCGCCTTGGGCACCACTCCTCCTATGTATCCTCTGGATACCTACTTTAACAGGGTGTTGCTACTAGGGGTCTGTTGAGACAGTTCCTTCAGCACATACAAAGAGAAACGTGCGGTAGCCCCTGTGTGACAGGCCAAGACTAGTATGATTCTAGGCTCTTGGTCGTATTCCCTTAAAGGAATTTATTCCTGATTCCAAGCCTTGAGCTCTCCCCCGGGCCCAGGAGTCTGGCCCTAACAGGTAAGTATTTTGGGGTATGTAGCCTAGGCCTTTGGCCGTAGGGGATAAAGTCACGGACAGCCGTCTGACGTCCCAGGGGCAACTCACCATGAAAATGGTAAAGTTGGTACTTAGTGCTCGCCATGGTTCTGGCATGCACTCCCCTCAGCATGGTGGCGTGGGTATACCGTTCCCCATAGCGACCCCTAGAGGACGCAGTTCGAAGTTCCCTTGAAAGGGAACATCTCAAGTTACTTATATAACCATGGTTCCCTGAGTGGGGAACGAGACACTGCGTCCTCTAGGCTTCTTGCCATGCTTCGAACGCAAGCTTCAGATGAAGAAGTGAATGATGTGTGCTCCCGGCGCTTATTTATACTATAGTCGCACCGGTAGTGATGTCATGGCTGTCTCCGGCCAACGTGTTGTTGGTGTTTTTTCAATGTATGCTTCAGACACGGGTCACGACGAGGCGTTCCCCATAGCGACCCCTAGAGGACGCAGTGTCTCGTTCCCTACTCAGGGAACCATGGTTACATACGTAACCTGAGACGTTTTCATTCTCAGTCTTCACAATTATTTTATTACTTTATTAAGTCACCACACCATGTTGGTTTGTTTGGCCAGAGGAAACTCTGGCCCCCCAACTGAGTCTAGTTTCTCCCAAGGTTTTTTTCTACAGAGCTGCTTTATAATTTATGTGAATTGAAGTAATTTCATATTTGGTGATCTTTACACAGTTATTAAAATAAACTGAATCAACACTGAACTGACCTCAGCTGAACAATGAAAGTATTTTCTTTTTAGAGCTGCTTTACAGCAGAATTCATCTCTAATTGCATCACTGAATCATGACTTTCCTGTTTATTCCTGTAAAGCTGCTTTGAAACAATCTGTATTGTATAACATGCTATGTAAACACAGGTGACTAAAGGTGACACTGATTAAATGGCAAACAAATAGGTGTGGAAAGGAAAAACTGGTTTTAAGGTATTGTTGAGTGATACGTTTAGTTTCAGTCATGGTCTGCCCACATATATAAATAAAGGTGCTGATCAGATTCTGACACCTGCAGTTCAGCATCACTGTATTCTGGTAAAGCTGCTGAAGAGAGAATCTCCCTGAGTTTGCTCTGCTCTGCATTTTTCTCTGGTAAAAAAAAACAAAAAAAACTTTTCTTTTATTCAAACCATCTGCTTTTAATGTATTTTTCTAAAATAGTAATTCTCTTTGTGTAAATACACCAATGCTTGTTCCGAAGATTGTATTTACACTTTTAGCAAAAATGTGTGTGTACATTAATGTTTTAAGTTTTTTTAATAATATTTATTCTATAATATGTTTGCTTCTTAATTTACTTCTTATCTTTTATCGTAAAGTGTATTTACAATGTCTATACATGTGTGTGTGTGTGTGTGTGTGTGTGTGTGCGTATGTGTGTACTTATAAATGTGCAGGTGCAGGAGGGGCAGTTTCTCATAATGAGGTTTTTAATCTCATTGTGCGTGTCTCTACTGCTGCTCATTAATGGTGAGGGGTTTATAGCTCTAGCAATACAGAATTGTGACCAAGAATCTGACATTAGAATGAAACATTTAAATAAGTAAACTAACTATGCTTTCCAGTTATTAAAGCATAATGTGTATATTCTGTATTTGACAGCTGAAATAATCAATGGACAAACACCAGGTAAGTTTTCCACTATATCATTAATTATTATAATCTATTATCTTCCTCCCGTGTTTGGCACTGCACACCTCTAGAAATTCCTAAAAACTTCTTAATCTTGTTGCTCCCAGAGTGTGTTCAGTCAATTCAAATTTCAGCATTACCACCAGATTTGCTCAGGAGGAATGATCCTGTTTTGGCCTTTTCTCAAGGCTGCGGAAGCATGTATTGGGTTTGCATTTCGTCACGCACTTCATTCCACAATGCGTTCTCTTGTCTTGTTATTTATTTATTTATTTGATTCAATAATTGATCAACAAAACATAGATTAAAATTAAGATACAAATTATACAAAACGAAATTCATTCATTCATTCGTTCAAAATAAATAAATAATAATAATAATAATAAATAAAAATACTTTCCACAAAACAAAACGTATGAAGTGGTCAAATTATGTCTGACCCACTCCATTTCTGCCATCCAATTCAGTACCACACCCTTTTTTTTCTTTCTTTCTTTCTTTTACTTGTCTTACAAATCTTTAAACAAACTAATCTTCAACAAACAAATCATTGAGAGCAACGGCCGCACAGCGTCTTTCATTCAAATCCCATTACTCACGGTGAAGCATGAAGCATATATCCGTTGAGTTTCCACAAAGTCCATGAAATGATTTGCTCCACAATCCGTCATATAAATCCAAAGTGATCCACAGAAACTCAGACAATTTTTGACTTGATGTTTTGGCCTTTTTCCCAAAGGGTGGGTTTGCATTTCATCAAGCACTTTATTCCACAATGCGTTCTTGTCTTGTTATTTATTTATTTGATTCAATTATTGATCAACAAATCATCGATTAAAATTAAGATACAAATTATACAAAACGAAATTCATTAAAAAAGTACTTTCCACAAAACAAAACGTATGAAATGGTCAAAAATTATGTCTGCCGTCCAATTCATTACCATGCCCTTTATGACGTTTACGGAAGTTTTTTTTTTTTTTTCATAATTAACAGATTAAACAAAACAAACAAATAATATTTAAACATAAATATAAAACAAACATTTATTTTCTAAAATGGCTACAACAGATACCTTTTTTTTTTTCCACCCCGCCCCCGGAAAAAAGTTCAGGCTCAGGATTTTTTTTTGCTTTAACCCCTGTGTTCTTCATAACCTCTGCAATTCACTCTGGCATGCTGGATATTAGCTTCTGGGCCAAATCCTGACTGATGGTGATCCATTCTTGCTTTATTAGTTCTCGGAGTTGATCACAATTTGTGGGCTTCTGCTTGTCCACTCGCCTTTTGAGGACTGACCACAGGTTCTCTATGGGATTGAGATCCGGGGAGTTGCCTGGCCACGGATCCAAAATTTCAATGTAATGATCTTCGAGCCACTTCTTTATCACTCTTGCTTTGTGACATTGCCTTATTAGTTCTCGGAGTTGATCACAATTTTTGGGCTTCTGCTTGTCCACTCGCCTTTTGAGGACTGACCACAGGTTCTCTATGGGATTGAGATCCAGGGAGTTTCCTGGCCACGTATCCAAAATTTCAATGTAATGGTCTTTGATTGTGATCATTTTGGTCACTATAAATGTGATACCAATTTTTCACACCAATTCATCTCTTGTAACATTTGGACTGTATGGACGATGATAATATACTGTATATTATCGATGCCTAATTATAAATTGTTTAGTTCATTTCAAATATATATGCATTACATTCAAATTGAAATAGAATAAAGGAACAAGTATACCCTCTTTTCAAGCATTTACTCAATTTCAACATGACATACACCACTAATGAAATTGAAAAATATTGGTCAAACAAAAATTTTAAAATGTTAACTGTAATTTAAAGGGGTCATATGATGCGATTTCAATTTTTCCTTTCTCTTTGGAGTGTCACAAGCTCTTGGTGCATAAAGAAGATCTGTAAAGTTGCAAAGACTAAAGTCTCAAATCCAAAGATATTCTTTATAAAAGTTAAGAGTCAGCCACGCCTACCTAAAACGGCTCGTTCTAACACACCCCCACATACCTACGTCACGATCTGGGAAAATTTGCATAACGCCGCCCAAATGTTCACGCAAAAAAAGAAGGCGTAACTTTTATTCTCGCTGTAGTATTGTTGCTAATGTACAGTATGTGGAAAAGAATGTGTTTTTTTAACCTTAAACCACATAAACACATCATTACACCAAATACACAAAATAATGTTCATTTTAGCAGCATCATATGACCCCTTTAATATATAGTTTTACAGACATTTGCTCCAACCACAAATACCATCAAAATGACGGTTACAACCCTAATTTGCGTCATCTGCCAAAGACGATTAAATTTAAGTGACATAAGACAATGACTGACATTTTCAGGAGTAGTGATATGTTAGCTTATTGTATTTACAACACACAGATTACAACTGCGTTCACGTGCTACTGAAACAAGTGCACTCGTGTGCAATTTTTACCTAGGATAATTGTATTTACTTTAATTTCTATAGCACATGAATGCATCAATTAATCAATAAGTCCGCATGTGACCATGGCTAAATGTAAGAAGAATATAGTAAACCTTAATGATTTACACCATAATGTGTATATTCTCACTTACCAACTCTGCTGGCTTTTTCCCCGGTTCAATGCAAGTCTGTATCACTGTTTCTGAAGTCTGTGCAAGACTGCCCAGCGTCCGCCCACTTTTTCGACAGACATATGGTTCCGGGAGTATTTTCATTCACTTTTCCTCATTGGAGATTTGTTGCTTAAAGCGTTATAAGCCATGAATCATAACAACCAGCTACAATGTGAATCACAACATGTACAATATTCGATCTGAAATAAAAATATTTGAAAATTTGTCAAAAAGACAGAAGTACGAGACTATGTGTGTTACAGCCAACTGGGTAAATAAAACTACAATCCCATGAAGTACTGCAAATGACAATCGCGCCTTTTGGCCAACTTTGCTCTGATAGGCCAATTTTACACTTCCGGGTTTTTGAAATCCTGGGTAAAAGTTTTTCCGGTAAACAAAAAAACAAAACAAAAAAACAATACATTCAATTTTCTACCTATTAGATTGTGTTTTATTAAATTCTACACCTACTCCAACCCTAAACCTACCCCTTAAAGTAATTATTGTACAGTGTGACAAAAATTACGCTAAATTGATGTGTGCATGCCCAGTAGTTTCAGCTGTATCCCTTCTAGCCTTAACCCTGCTAAGCTGTTCGGGACTCAAAGACATTGTAAGGATTAAATATCATGAAAATGTTTAAACTGTCTTGGTGGTTTATTGGTGAGACTACAAAGTTTAAATGAATCGCTAAATTTAAGACCTAATTTGAAGTTACGGCACTTAAATCGGTTTGGTGTGGTTGTACATTTTATATGCAATACATACAATAATACAACAAAGTACAAACAAGACAGCAAAATACAGAGGAAGGGATCACAGACATTATACATGGAATATATAACTGAAAAGAGAGGTATATATAAAAGGGGGGGGGGGTCATTCATCTTACCTCTATCCTTCCATGCTAGATTTTTTATTCCAAAGGATAACATGTTCCGCATCTACACCTAGATATCTAAGAAAGGGGTCCCAGATCCTATGAAACTTAAAGGGTTTATCTCTTAGCGCTGTGGAGTAGGCTTCGTTAGGGATGAGTCCCTTAGTGATACTTATCCACTGGGCCACCGAAGGGGTTATGGCCGTTATCCATTGCAACAAAATACACTTACGGGCACTATGTAGCAATATTTGTAAGAGCTGAGTACCTTTAAAACGTCTCAGGTTACGGATGTAACCATGGTTCCTCGAGGGAACGAGACACTGCGTTAGAAAATGCTTCGGGAACGCCTTCTGTGACCACGCTCTGAATCACATGTGAAATCAATCCAATAGCTGGGCGAGACGTCACGGGCGGGTGACGTCGTGACCAGGAAGCTATAAAAGCACATGCGGCGGAGCCGGTGTCAGCTTCAGGAATGAAGCAAGCGCTGGCAGGGATGCCGGAAGTATGGCCCCGAGATGCAGCGTCTTGTTCCCTCGAGGAACCATGGTTACATACGTAACCTGAGACGTTCCTCTTCAGGAACTCGAGGTGCGTCGGAAAACGCTTCGGGAACGAGAATGCCCACGCCGTCAGACTTTCAAATCTCTGCCTAGTGTGGAAGCCTGCACAGCTAGGGCTTGAGAACAGAAGAGCCAGGAGTGGCTCGCATGTCTAGACCGTAGAATCTGACAAAGGTAATGGGCGTTGACCAACCCGCAGCGTTGCAGATGTTTTGCATCGAAACAACTGCTAAAAAGGTCTTAGAGGCCGCCACACTTCGAGTGGAGTGACGCAATGTGGGCAGCCGGCCCCCTCGAGAGCCGACTCTGCGTGCCTCGCTCCCAAACAAACCACGCACAGGCACAACAGGCACAACCTATAACGTGGCTTGCTCTCGCCCTTACAGCGTTGCAGATGTCCTGCATAGAAACACCTGCTAAAAAAGCCTTAGAGGCCGCCACACTTTGAGTGGAGTGAGTCTTCACCCCTAATGGCGAGGGGAGATCAGAGGACTCATAAGAGATGGAGATGGCATCCACTATCCACCGACTGAGGATCTGTTTTGTAGCTGGAAGACCTCTCTTAGGGGGACCGTAGCAAACAAGCAGCTGGTCCGCCCTCCTCCACAGGGCAGTTCTGTGGATGTATGCGTCCAGTGCTCGCAGAAATCGATCAGAAATCTCCTCGACTGGCTCGAACGGAGGCTTACAGAGAGCTTCTAGCACCACTGCCAGGTCCCACGTGGGGACGCGAGATCG
>NW_015647450.1:116077-120648 GCF_001515625.1 Sinocyclocheilus rhinocerous
GAGGCCTCAGCCTCAGCGCACCGCGGAGGAAACGTGTCACTAGGGGTTGCCTACCCACTGACTGGCCACCAAGAGGGGCGTGGTAGGCCGCAATAGCCGCCACGTAGACCTTCAGGGTGGAGTGGGTTAACCCTGTAGAGAAACGGGCCTGCAGGAACTCCATTACTGTACCGACTGGGCAGTTAGCTGGGTCGAGCTGGTGGTCTCTACACCAGGAAGTGAAAAGTTTCCACTTCAAGGCGTACAATTTCCTCGTGGAGGGAGCTCTGGATTGGAGGATGGTTTGGACCAGAATCTACTAGTTGTGCCCCCTCAGGGGCCACACCCATAACTTCCACAGCTCCGGGCGGGGGTGAGACTGATTTCACATGTGATTCACAGCGTGGTCACAGAAGGCGTTCCCGAAGCGTTTTCCGACGCAGCTCGAGTTCCTGAAGAGGAAGCATAAGGGAGTTCCTGTGTAAGGCCCAGTAGGCAGATCTTAGGTCCTAACTGCAGAGGGCAGGAGAAAATTTCCTCCAGTTCTAAGAAAACCCCTGACCAGAACTGTTGGACCTTGAAACACTCCCAAAAGCAGTGTATGAGGGTTCCCTCGGCAGTCTTGCATTTATTGCAGAAGCTGGATAAATTTGGGTTCATTTTGTGCCTGCGTACCGGAGTAATATGTAGCCTGTGCTATATTTTAAACTGCATTTCCCAGGATGCATTATCTGCTAAACAAGAGGGTATTTCGCATGCTGCTCTCCAATCTGCTTCATGTATTTCCTCCCCAATATCCATTTCCCACAAACATTCACACTCCTTTAAAAACAGTGTTTTTAGCAATGGGAAATCATCGGCTGACACTGATCCACGGATTCATGAGGAAGCTGCTCACATAGTGTTTCTGGAAATATCTGTCATAAATGGCAACACTTTTCTGTCATCTCTCAAAATATTCAATTTCTTTCAATCACATATATGCTCAATTTGTCATAATCTTATATTAACAAACCCATTAGTATTGTTGCTGTTGCACATAATTACTCTGATACGACTGTGTATGTGACTAAATAATGTTGTGTGGTGTTGAAAATAAAATATTTCTTACATTTTATTTTAATCTGTCAGGATCAGCTATAGTATTGAATGTAGGATTTAATCATATCTGTCATAGAAATGACAGAGTGGAAAAAATGTTAATACATTATGAAAAGTAAAGTCCACTGGTGTACATTTATGGCATAAAAAACTTTGGTCTAAGTAGTTATTTAGCTAAATAATGTGCAGGAACTGAAATCAAACAATTACAGTTGATTTTCATAATTCAAATAATTAAATTTATATTGTTGCCTATATTAACTTGAAGGCATTAGACCCAGGATGCAATATGGAAAAAGAAGAAAATATCTTTGTGTATTAAAACTTAAAAAATATTTAAAATGGACTTTAAATGTGGGTCAAGATCGGCCATACTTATGTGGCCCACATATCTATATTTGACATCTGGGCCAAATACTACATTTGACATCTGGCCCATGTCTTGTGTGCCGCCTTAAAAACAATACCACCTCTGCCAAACCCGGGCAGTATTTGGCCCACATGCTGTATGCCAGTCCCGGACGAATGCCAGCTGTGCCAGATGCATGCCAAATCTTGGCCAAATTTGTGTGCTGACTGGGTGGGCAGTCCGGTTCTGTTTGCCAGATTTGGGCCTCAAGTAAGCCTTAGCATTCCTGCATGTAAGCCAACCAAATAAACCAAAACTGACCCTAATGTGGGCCACAGTTGATTTTTATTCTAACCCTGGGCCAAAACTGGCCCAGATACGGTTTAGGATAACTGGGCCACATTTGTGGCATCATATGTGGGCCACTTTAGGCTCACAGCCACATTAGCCAGTACTTACTGTGCCATATCTTTGCCAAAACTGGCGCAGATACGGTTTAGGATAACTGGGTCACATTTGTGGCATCATCTAAGGTCCACTTTAGGCTCACAGCCACATTAGCCAGTGTTTGCTGTGCCATATCTTTGCCAAAACATTTGCTGAAACATATGTGGACCACATTTGGTTTACACCCTGATTAGCCTTTGTCGATTGTGCCACATTTTTGCCAAAGGTGGACCACATTTGGCTGGCACTATTTGGGCCATCTTCACTATTTACCACATGGGCCACCTTAGGGTCACATTCAGATTACACTATACCATTTTTTCAGAACCGATCCCGATCCGATACCAAAAGTTCTGAGTATCGGACAATACCGATACCGATCCAGTTAGTGGATAATTCAGCAGCAAAAGTTACTCTACAAAAATTATGAGTTCATAATAATTTTATAAAATCTAAACATTTAGAGAAAAAACATTATTTAGTGGGGGAACAAAATAAAAGTAAATAGGAATAATCTGGTAAAATGTTACACATTCTCTTTGTATTATAATATACATTCATGAAAAACAAGTAAATATAATTATATATAAATGCATTGAAGCACTTATGCGCATCCCGTGTGCAGAATGATGCGCTTGAAGCAACACGGAGTCACAGCGCGCAGCGCTCCGCATAGAGATGTTCAAAGCATTGCACAAAGGGAAGAGATACTGATGCGTAGTGTATTAAATCTGTGCGTTAGTTTATTGAGCCTTTTCTTTTAACAGTTTTATATTTTAGTTGCTGTGCGCGTGAAGAACAATTCATAGTGCTCTGCACCATGTGTAGGGATCTCTAACAGACACCCGGTAGAAAGTAACATGATTTAGAATTAGCTATAAACTCCAGGAAGATAAAGTCCTTTTATGCAAACCGCTGATGTTTATCTACAGATCAAGTATAATAATAGGAACATTGTATCATCCTAGAGAGAGTTTCGTCGTCTTGACTGTCGTAACCGAACGCGTCACGCTGTTTGAATGCTAAATGGAGGATGACTGACAGCCGCAGCGGAGAGAAGAGTTTAGAGAACTTGAATTTAATGACTTAAATATTCACCTGTACCTCACATTAAACTATGGAACGGTCTCAGAACACTTGCAATATAAATCACGGAAACTTTATGGTGCTTTATAATGTTTTTGTGCCTTTCGTGGGGCTTAACAATAACACAGAATATGCACTATATCGTATTTGAATCGGTCTCGTCTGACCGATACCCCGATCCAGCAGAAAATGCCAGTATCAGAGCGATAACGATCCTGAATATCGGATCGGCGCACCCCTAATTACACATTGCAGTGAACACCACATCTTTGCCTACAGAGGTCCACATGTGATTGATAAATTTGGGCCATTTTTGCTATTTTACATGAGGGCCACTTCAGGCTTACATCCATTTTGTACGGGCAATAAGAAGGCCACCAGTGCCATATCAGTGCCTTAAGTGGCCCACATCCGCATGCTATCTGGGATGGGATGTGATTATGCGATAGAAATTTTTTGTTGTATTTCTGTGATGTCCTGTCTTGATGTTGGAAATTTAATGTGTTCTGCAGCAAGTGGAAGTAATGCATTGGTGACCGCTTGAACAGCTCTTGACACTGTCGCCTTACTTATTCCAAGCCCATCACCAAGTACCTGGAGAAAACTGCCTTTTGCATAAATCTCAAGGCTGCTAGGCTGTGATAATGTTCACATATCCCGCTGCCTATCATCAATTTCAGTAATCACATTAGGCCCTGCCTTGAAGAAAGTGAAGGCGTTGCATGCTTAGGATAGATTAAAGGAAGATGTAATCTATACAATTTCTATGTTTGTAATGTTCATAATGATAAAAAAAAAATGTGCGTCTTATTAATATGTATACATAGAACAGTGCTGGTAAAACATGTCTGCAATAAACTTTTTTTTCTGTACCTGTAGAAATGTATTGGTAGATGAAGTACATATATTTGTGCTACTGTCACCTTCAATACATAGACTTTATATATTAATAATATTGAAACTTAAATGCTTATGTCTGAAAATAATCATCAATCATTAGCCATTTACTTCAGAAACACTTGGAAGGACTCATAAGATTTTTTTATAGTATTTCATAGGGGTATAAGCCTTGTGTGGTTCAACAAACACATGGTTATTCAGTTCCCCAGGACCTGCAAAAGACATTGTACAGTGGGCTGAGTCATAACTACATATACAAAACATTTCATATTGCACATGAAAATACAGAAACTTAATGAATCCCCCATTGAAAAATAATCCTATTAACTGACTCTTCTGGCAAGATAATTGGCACAGAAATGGAGGGCCTTGCAAACTTCATCTCCTTTAGTGCAAGTCTCCTCTCTTCTAAGGCCAGCTTGGCCTTCTTGAGCTCAATTAGCTTCTCTTGAAAACTGTTGTCCCTCTGGTTGGCTTCTTTAAGGCATTGTCTAATGTATTTTAAGACATCTAGTTTCTCCCTCTCCAGACGCACTAAGTCCTGACTACAAGTACAGACATTATCAAACTGCTGAGGTGTTATGGCTGCAGTCTGGACAACAGAAGATGGAGGCTGAGGCCTGGGAGGGTTGTTTGAAGGACTAGAGCCCTATTCGCACGGGATTAGTATTATCTGGGGACCTTGTGTGATCTTGAAATTACACCCCCC
>NW_015647450.1:120667-127945 GCF_001515625.1 Sinocyclocheilus rhinocerous
ATTTTTACTTTACAAATTACAGACATGGCCGATTCGCACGGGATTAAGATCACAGACAACCTCCGCAATTATTATAAATGACTGGAGGTCACCAGGTAATACTAATCCCGTGCGAATAGGGCTTAGGAGATGGTAGGTGCTGGGAGATGGCAGGTGAAACTGATAGTTCCTCTGAACATGAAGGACCTGACTCAGGCTCAGGCTCAGGTTGAGTTACCCCTACTCCTCCATGGATGTCAATACCATGACTAATGCCATCTGAAGCACTTGTGCCAAGTATTGACAAGGCCTTTTCCTTCCTCTGCTGTGAGAAGGGGAGAGTCATTGGTCCAACATGTCTCCATATAAGGTTATATTTTAGCACTTTGCAAATTGACAGCGACTCTTAAGTAGCACGTAGAATGCGTTCTCGCACGTTCAAGTTAAGTGCATTTTTGGGAAACACACGTGGAATTGTGGCGAGCGTTCGTAACCTTGCACGTAGCGAGCGTTCTTAAGAGCTAAGATACATCGTTATCGGGAAACCTGGGCTGTATTTCCTAAAAGCATCAAGCCTAAGTAGATCGTAAAAACTATTGTATGACTGATCTTAGTATAACAGTCTGTTTCCCAAAAGCATCGTAACTTAAGAAGCACTTGAAAATCATCGTAGATTTACAAGTGCTCTGGAGTAATCGTAAAGCCCTAAATGCATTGTAAGAAGACACCTGCAGGACAACCGACAGATTGCACCTTTAACTTTACTCAAGTGCAATGTGATATAAGGTTATAATATAATATAAGGTTTTGATTGTACTTCTCTTTATTACTATTTTATTGTTTAAATGAATTTAAAAGTAAAATAATTAAAAAGAAAAGGAAAGAAAATGAAAAATACACATAAATATGTATACATAGAACAGTGCTGATAAAACATATCTGTAATAAACCTTTTTTATCTGTACCTGTAGAAATGTATTGGCTAGATGAAGTACAAATATTTGTGCTACTATCACCCTTAATATATACACTTTATATATTAATAATATCTAAACTTATATGTTTATGTTTGAAAATATACATCAACCATTAGTCATTCACTTCAGAAACACTTGGAAGAACTCATACGAATTCTTATAGTGATTCATAGGGCCTTAGGCCTTGGGTGTTTCAACAAACACATGGACATCAAAAACATTGAATCAACATGGTTTTATTGATTTGAGGAATGAGCTGCTGTTGAAAATTGTTGTTCCTCTTATTAGCCTCTTTAAGACATTGTCGAATGTCTTTCAAGAGATCTCTCCTGCTGCACTAAGTCCTGACTACAACCACAGATATTCTCAAACTGCTGAGGTGTTGTGGCTGCGGTCTGGACAACTGAAAATGGAGGCTGAGTCCTGAGAGGTTTGTTTAGAGGACTAGGTGATGGTTGGTGCTGGGAGATGGCAGGTGAAACTGGTAGTACCTCTGAGCATAAGGGACCTGACTCAGGCTCAGGTTGAGGCATCCCTACTCCTCCATGGAGGTCAATACCACCACAAATGCCATCTGAAGTATTGACAAGGCCTTTTCTTCCTCTGCTGTGAGAAGGGGAGAGTCATTGGTCCAACCACCTGTTTTTTTTTATTGCCATCCTATGCAGTGCCCTTCCTTTTTGCCAGGCTTGCAAAGTCCTGCCACTTCTTGCGGACCTCCTTCTCTGATCTCTTAACACCCCTGGTTGCAGTTAAATTGTATAGCAAAGTCCTCCCATTTTGTTTTTCCTTATTTGTATGGTGTTTAAATCTGCTGAAAATGACATAGTTGGATGGTCTATGGCCAGTTTAGTTGCGCTCCAACTTCAACTTTGGCTTACCCTACAGATATGCGCAATGCTGACAAATCCCCACTGTTCGATGCTCCGGTGAGTCCTAAAGGTCTTTTTGGTGATGCTGTTGGTTCTTTCTTTGAAAAGTTCACAGAAGCCCAAAAACAGTCAAAAATTATGATGCACTTTTTGCCGAAGCAATCCGAGACCATCTTCATTCAAGGTCGTCATCAGCTCAGAGACCAGCCAGGATTCCCAGCCATCCTTTTGCTCCGTCTGCAGTGACCAGCCACAATCCAGAGCCACTGGAGCAGCAGAAATCCACCAGGAAATAATGTTTCCCCATTAAGCAAGGCCCCTGTCCGCCCAGGTGCCCAGCGGAGGCCAAGCTGAGCTCTTGACAGCCAGGTGCGGAGAAAAAGGCTGCCATTTATTTAATGTGCAGAGGAACCACTGAAACAGCAAACCTAAAAAGAGTTTGAGTTGTGCCTCAAGCCCCTTTGCCAGTTGAGGTGGGAAAAGATACAGTATGTGTTTGTGTGCTGTTCTACCAGTTCTTCACTGCAATGTTCATGCAGTTCGCCCCTTTTCAATGGTGTGGTTATGTCGGAGGTGTCAGAGCAAAACGCAGGCAGTACAGCCGCTATTTCCTCGTCCCCAAATAGGACGGCAGCTTATGTCCAATTCTGGAACTGAGACTGCTGAATAACACCCTAGAGAAATACTCGTTCCAAAAAAAAAAACTGTAAAATAGATCCTTGTGCATATTCAACCTAAGGACTGGTTTATAGTGATAGATTTGAAGGACATTGTCGCCTTGGAATTATAAGGTTCTATCTGACATTTTTGTCAAAATTAAGTTAATCACGTATTCTTATTCTGTGACAAGTTTATTTACATTATGTGATGGTTTTATTCAATTATGTAAATTTGGGACTTTGTAGATAGAACCTTTTTGTTTTATAAATAAAAAGTTGAACTCTAACTTGGTTCTACAAGGTTCTATCTGTGAGCCAATCGGCACTTTGAATGCACACAAAAGGACCAATCAGTATCAACTTTCTTTGTCATGTCACTGGACTGCTCCGTGACAGCAGGAAAGATTAAATGTTAAATATTTTAAATGTTAAATATTTTAATAATATATAATGAAACATTTTTCAATGTTTATTATCCCTTAAACACATAAGGTGCGTTCGACTTGAACCACGGCTACAGACGGCAGTCAACGAGAGCAGCCGCTTGCAGTCAGGGGGTGGAGTTGAAAACGGAGCTGTCAAGCCGGACACTTTCTGCTCCCATTAGTGACGCTTGCGTGGTGTTTGCATACTCTATCACAGATGAAGTGCAATATTTGTCAAATATACAGACGTTTCAGAAACGTTTTCATGAGCAACAGATATGATTATATACTGCTTAATACATCGCCATCTGTTCAAAAATAAAGTTCAATGTAAATATATACTATTTAAATACTAATAAAGTGGGGGAATACTTCCATCAGTTTTATGATAAACGTGACTCAATATAACATTGCGACTACAGTAAAAAAGCTTTTACTGTTCTAAAAACGCAGATTTGTGGCTATTATTGGAATTGAAAATGTTAGAATAAACCCAAAACACACGTGATAGTTGTGTCATGTGTCAGCATCAGCGCTCCTGCAGCCGCTCTGGAGAAACTGTGCCGGCTGAGTCAGCCGGCTGCTCTCGAAACGCTCTCGCGGTGCTATGATGCCACATGTGACAGTGACGTGGCGTCGGCGCCGTCTCAAGTCAGACAAAATTACTAACCGGCATGCACTGCTTCAAGTCAGATTGCGATCGATCCGCGCAGCGCTGCATGTCGAACGCACCTATAGCCTACCTTGGTAGCGACCTTATACCCTCCCCTCATTCATTTTTTAGTTACACATCAAACTTCTTAATATTCTTCAATCTATTCATTAAACAATCTAACAAGAAAAAAAAAGTATAAAATAAGGTCTGTTTTCTGATTTTTTTTTTTTTTTTTAAGTGTATAGGGTTGCTAGCGACCGGAGGTAGGCCGTAATAGCCTAGTGTAAGTATATATTTTTTCTGCACAACAATAATTAAATATCTGATGACTCAATAAATACAATACCTTTATCCCTCAGAGTGTCACTGTTTCATAGACAATGACGACGTGATGTTTCACTCATAATTACCACAGGCATAAAACAAAATATCATTGGCAAAAATGTAACTGACTTGAATGGCTTTAGAGCAATTACTGGCTGCAGAGCAATTACTGTATGCAATGGAATATAAGTGTCACTGTCATTTGATGATGGATGTGGTGAATAGTGATCAAAATGTTGTTTTTGAAGACATTGAAAACGATAGTTTTGAGAATATGGTTAAGATCGCGAATATGAGCCAGATGCTGAATAAGTGCACTCTGACGATGACAGTAAAGGTAAAATCATCTGCTCAAATTGAACCCTTCCAAATGAAAAAAGGTAATGGAATATGCTTTATTTTATTCTTTTGTAATTGTTATTAAAATATCAGGAGAGTTTTATGCTATTGCAGCAGTTAAAGATCCATCCATGTTATATAGGCTATAGGTCCGGGTTGATATAGATCCGATATGTAATGATTGGCGAAACATTCATGCGTTTAAGGGTTAAACTTTGTGAAACAACTTTGATAAAGCATTGTGTTTTCTTGCAGTTTAAAGTCTTACATTTTGCATTATTAAGCCTTAAAGGTCAAATGGTCAATAATTTAATTGATGGGGTCTTAATTACAACAATAAACATTAACATGTTATCTCGGCCATACTGATCTCTAGAGAGACAGATCCCACTTTCTGTGGAATAAAGTCCTGGTCAGATGTATTACAGTAGCTGATAAACTGTTCCTGCAGTGATGTGTTTAATTACCCACCACATTCCTGCCTAAAATTAACATTTGCACTGGACAAAATATTTTGCATTGCCGTTTATGCTTTAGTTGAACAAGAAAAAAAATTGTTCGTCCAAAAATATGAGATAAATGTCATAGAAAGCATTAAATTTATCTTTCTCATACGTGTCGCCACATTGTTACAACATTAATTTTATGTTTTAAAACAAATTATAAGTAAACTGTTTGTATTTCTTGAAAACTGTTGCTTTAATTAATGATTTGTAAGATAGAACCTTATAATTCCAAGGGGAAAATGACTTTTTAGAATTAGAAGTTTCTATCTGCATTTGACCTGTTCCAAAAATCCCCATTTACAAATTTGAGAGGATTTTGATACCGTACATTTAGAATTTAGGGTCTCTGTCATTTTCATGTATGAAAAAAGACTTGTTCCCCATATCACTTTTGCTATATGGAATGCAAAAACTTTGAAGCTCAATATCTCAAAACCGATCAGAATGCAGATAGAACCTTATGATTCCAAGGCGGCGACATGTATTTTCATATCCAAATAGCCCCTTGTCACAGGCACTTTCTGAGACTCGCATTCAAAGTAGTCGTGTATCAATTCAGAGTTCTGCCATTTGGACTGGCGTTAACCCCTTACATGTTCTCGAAGTGCATGAACGCAGCACTTGCGCCCCTGAGACTCAACAGGATGCATATTATGAATTACCTGGACGACGCTGGACACGCACTCTATGGTGAGACCTATGAGACTACTAGGATTGATGAAAGCCGCAACCTCTGTTTGCCGCTTAGGATTTCTGCAAATGAGGCTGCTGCAACTTTGGCTGAAAGACCATGTTCCATTCAGAGCGTGGAAAGATGACAGGATGCACATCGTAGTGATGAGTGAGTGTCACGACATGCTGCTCCCTTGGAGAGACAGCACAATGTATGATCAAGCGATCAATGTGGGCTGAGTGATCAGAAAGAAGATGGTCACTACAGATGCATCTCTGCATGGCTGGGGAACCCTATGCAACAGCAGACCAGTTTTCAGTGATTGGTCCACAGCTCAGAAGCAGTGGCACATAAACCACCTGGAAATGAAGGCTGTTCACTTGGCTCTGCAGCACTTTCTGCAGTTTGTGAGAGACCATCATGTTCTCATTCGAATGGACAACACGGCTGTGATGGCTTACATCAATCGTCAGGGAGGTGTGTGTTCACACATGCTGTCGAAGCTAACCTGAGTGTTTGCTTCTATGGGTGGACCAACAGCTGCTTTCTATACGAACTGTTCATGTGCCGGGCAGGTTGAACTGTGGAGCGGACATGCTGTCCAGAGATGCTATAGTTCATGGGGAGTGGACACTGCATCCTCATATGATACAGCAATTTTCACTTACCTCTGTTCTTTTCTCTCTCAAGCGTTCCTGTGGAGAGAGATGTGCTGTGAAGCAGCAGGACCGAGAATAAAAAAAAGAAGCTTTTCCTCCAGCCAAGATTCTGCTGCTAGTACTTCAGAAAATCAGAGAAGAGTGAGCAGCTTTGTATGCTTTCAAATGGAGAGTGTTCTCAGCTTGGTGTACAGCCGAGAATGAAGTCCCAGGTGCTTGTGACATACCGGTGATCCTGTCATTTTTGCAAGACTGACTGGATGCAGGCAGCTTGACCTCAATGCTAAAGGTCAGAGTGGTCTTTTCACAAAGGTATTGAGGGGCATTCGGTTGGGAAGCATGTGCTGATAATCAGCTTTGTGTAAGGTGCGAGGTGGCTGAATCCCCCCGTCCTCGCTTGATGCCAGTTTGGGACCTATCCTTAGTGCTCAGAGCATTGTCGAGCCCACACTTTGAAACTCTTCTTACAAGCAAGTTAAGGATTCTCTCGTTTAAAACAACACTACTACTCACGTTGGTATGCGGTAAGCATGTTGGTGATATGCAGGCATTATCTGTTAATGCTGCCTGTATGGAGTTCAGGGCAAACGATTATATAGAGTCAAGGGACCGACATCAAAAGAGAATGTCTCAGGTTACTCACATGACCATGATTCTCTGAGAGGAGTGAACGAGACATTGTGAAAGCAGCCATGTAAAAACTTTCTGGCTATTTCTGTTGATATATTTCAGTAGAAAGATCCAAAAAGAAATAGTGCTAAACGCCGGCCATATATAGGTGCTGGCCTTCCTGCACTTGAGCGCTATTGATTATTGCGAGCACAAGAGCGTTACTCAATCAAGCTTCAGCATTTAAGAGAAAGGGGCATTTCCCCGTAGTGTCAAGTATGACGTAATGTCTCATTCCCTCCACTCAGGGAACCAAGGTTATGTGAGTAACCTGAGACGTTACCTCTTCAAAAATAAAAAAAGTAAGCTCTCCAATGGCATGCACGCAGTACTGTTCAGTGTGTATTTTTGTGTTTGTTTTTTTCTCCAGTGACAGCGACATTGAACACGACTGCCTCACAGCCAGGAGTCAGAGGTAAAGATGGCGTCAGAGGGAGATTGAAACTCCACTATATTACCACTTGGTTATCTCATCAAAATTACAAACAAACAAGCAAAAAAAATCTAATGACCTGTTCTTCTATCTTTATATTGTTTGTGA
>NW_015647451.1:0-242 GCF_001515625.1 Sinocyclocheilus rhinocerous
CCCCTATGTCTTCTCAAGTTTCTAACCTGATCATTCCCAAATTACTCATGTCCTGCACCAGGATTCAGTCAGTGATGGAGATGTTATTTGTGTCTTGTGTGTGTCTGTTCTCTCTGCCTCTTGTTCCAGTGCCCGCTGACGTTCGCAATGGGAACCTCACCGAGCAAAAGGGGGATATATGTAGGGATTTCTATCCATAACAGACACTGATATGCCATGGAATCATCCCAGCACATGAATGA
>NW_015647451.1:992-5288 GCF_001515625.1 Sinocyclocheilus rhinocerous
ACTTCGCGATCTTCAAAGAACTTAAAGCCTTGCAAACTCAGACTTTCAGCAGAACTGCTCAAGCCTCTACGTCATCAAGAAAGCAACCAATCCAACGAGGGATCTCCCAAAAGGGACGTCATCCTGACGTCACCGCAGCAGCCATCCAGGAAGCCTGTTGTCAGCAACGGAATCCCCTCCAGTAGCCACGAGGAACAACTCAGCTTTCAGCAAAACGCAAGTACAAACAAAGCTCCTATCTGCTGAAATCGGTGCTGAACTGGTGAATTGAGTTAAGCAGTAAAGATAAGAAAATCTCTGCTTTGTGTTTCTCCCAGGCTGAATTTAAAACCACTCGTGAAAACGAGTTAGAACTTTGAAAACTTCATGCAACTCCGTTAACTCATTCCCTTGAATCTTTGTGTGTATGTGTATGTTTTAGCGTAGTTTTAATATAATCTAGAATAGCCAATAAAATTTGTGTTTCATTTATAAAGAATCATTGTCTGGTGTCGTATAATTTTAAAGTCAAACCCTTGCCAACGATCACATTACCTCTCTAAGAGCTTACAAATTATCATAATTGTATTGACCTGTGGCCAGGGAAAATACCCATAATCAGATGGTTAAGATACATGAACATTAACGGCTTGCTGGACGACCGTTGATAAGGTGTAAACCATTAAAATTTCAAATCAGTTCTAATCAGGTGGACTTCGAATTTTCAGATTCGAGTCCTTTCAAAACCTGAATGAATTAATAATAATTAATTCCCTAAAATGAAGTAATCAAGACATTACAAATGATATAAACCAACCCCCATGCCTCTATGACATTCAGATTTTAAGATACTGTATGCTTCTTTAGGTTTGGGTTGCTAGGGCATGGCTTGACAGCTTCATGATGATCCTGAGAGACTGGCTGGTTGTCTGTGTTAAAATGAGCCCACCCCCTTGTCTCTATGACACTGTGACCCAGAATTATGTTCAATGTAAAATTCCAATGCAAGTTACCATAGTAGAAAAAACACGTGTGACTTCATCATAGTATGTCTATGGGGCAACTTTGGAGTGTGTGGGGGGGGGGGGCTCTTGTGCCCTAGAGGTACAACTTACACCCCATTGCAGGGTATGTTCTCACACAGCTTGCCAGTGTCTTCAAATGTAGTAAGCAACATGACTCTATGAATTTCTTGTTAGGCGCCATGACCAATCAAAGTTGGTCGCAATGTTGAGTGTATGGGATTGTTCGCCAATCTGTCACCTGCTTTACGAACATCATATCGTTTATAAAAGTCATAGCACACCTCTCCTCAATAATCTGCACGATTTGACACCTCTTTCATGGGTCTATGACAAATGGTTTGGGACAGTTTCGCAAGCACAACTATTATTGCTAATAATTAGGGATGTAACATTACAGTTAACCCACAGTTCATTACATAGTTTGGTTTTTCAACCACGGTTTCCGGTTCAGTTCCAATGGCTTGGCACACCAGAATGTTTTTTTTTTTTTTTGTGATTTAACATGCAATTTTTTAAACAAAATAACAACAAAAAAACTCCTGTACAGTTCTGTACAATGGATAAAGACATTATATGTCATTATTATATGTTTACTTCAAATTTATTTTGAGAGATTTTTCCTGTTGTTACCCAAAATAAGATGGATTGGCTATTGTTGAGCACTATAAAACCACATGTAATGTCTGTTTCATTCAAACTGGACACCAGAGGGCGCCCTTGCACAGAAGCATCACAGAAGTAATAGAACCGATGACGTTCCAGGAAATCCCTAATATGGACAAAGACATAACTATCTCTATAGCTGAATAAAAATAAGATAGAAACGTTTTGAATGATGAAACATGAAGACGATAAATACTCGACTGTGACAATATATGCTTTATCTATGTTCTTCTCGGTATAGCCATCTCAGGTATTTTCATAATAATTAAGTATATTTATAATACATTGCTAATAGACCCTGTACACATGACGTCACGCAACTTCCGTTCTGACTCGAAGCAGGGTATTCTTACTTCCGCCGGCATAGTAAAGCACTATGGAGTTCACCCAGACACTTATACATCTGCCACAAATATGATTAGAGGATGATTGCAGCTGTCTACTCTCGTCCTCATTCAAGACGATGCGTCTGGCATTTCAAACGAACTTACCAAAAACAAATCAGTGAGATTTGCCGCGGGAGGAGTTGAAAACGGAGCAGTCGTGCTTTCTGATTCCCGCGTCTCTCGTGCAGTGTTTGCTGTCTTTATTGCAGTTAGATGAAGTTGGTTAGATATACTTGTCAAATAAACAAACATTTTAGATATGTACATGTAGTGACAGAAAGCCTTTTCATTCAATAATTTATGCACTGCTCAATACAGCGCATGTATGTACAATAATAAAGTTCAACAAAACAATCTTGAACAATTTAAATATCAATAAAATGGGGTGTATATTTTTCCACTTTATTTTGATAAACATGACAATATAATTTATAAATAAATATATTAAGATCCATAAAAAGCTTATACTGTTATAAACAGATATGTGTGTCACGGTGCTGCTACTATGTCGGAGCGAGGAGACGTAGGAGCATTTACAACCAGGAAAGTCTTTATTTATCCAAGGAACAAGGAACACACACGTAGCAGGGGATAGACGAACAATACCGGACGCTAGACATGGAAAAACACAGGGCTTAAGGCCCTGTCCACACGAACGTGGTTATTTTTAAAACCGCATCTTTTTCTACGCGGTTTGGCTGTTCATCCACACGCAAACACAGCACCAGTTCACTGAAACCAAACATTTTTGAAAACTCCTGCCAGGGTGAAGATTTTCAAAAACTCTGGTTGCAGTGTTATCGTGTAGTCAGCGAAACCGTAGTTTTTGGCTTGTGACGTAGGAGCATGCGCTGTTATCTCCGCCTACTGGAAACTTTTTCAGGCTTCTGATTGGCTAACATGGCTTTACGGTTGAGATTATATCGCCACCTGTTGGTTTGGCATGCTCTTGACAGTGCTTCATGGCATGCGTT
Source organism: Sinocyclocheilus rhinocerous (assembly GCF_001515625.1). NCBI lineage: Eukaryota > Metazoa > Chordata > Actinopteri > Cypriniformes > Cyprinidae > Sinocyclocheilus > Sinocyclocheilus rhinocerous. The sequence continues at coordinate 4,020 of NW_015647451.1, forward strand.
TGCGTTTTCATGTAGACAGAGATTTTTTTTAAAACGGAAGAAGGAAAAACTGGAACACGGGAACACAGGACTGACATTACTCCCACCGCCCAGAAGGCGTGTCCACGCACCACACACCATCCAACGGGGAGGTACCTGTTCCAGGACCCATGACGGATCAGGCAGTTCAGGGCGCCATGGCGGAGCAGGTAGACAAGGGAGCCATGGTGGAGTAGGCAGCTCAGGGAGCCATGGAGGGGCAGAAAGTTCAGGAGGCCATGGCGGAGCAGGGAGACTAGGGAGCCATGGTGGAGCAGGGAACTCAGGGGGCCATGGCAGAGCAGGGAGACTAGAGAGCCATGCCGGAGCATGGAACTCAGGGGACCATGGCGGAGCAGGGAACTCAGGGGGCCATGGCGAAGCAGACAGTTCAGGGGGCCATGGCAGAGCGGCCTCCGTAGCCTTGGCCTTGGCACTCGGCCCGGCCTCTATGGCTGGAGCCCTATAGCCCCCCAAAAAAATTCCTTGGGGGAAATTTGGGGTTCTGAGGCACTCCGTGGGCCTGACGTAGGAACAGGAGCCTTCTCTGGGCTTGAATTGGGGACTGGAGTCCTCTTTGGGTTGGACGTGGGAACTGGAGCCCTCCTTGGGCTGGACATGGGAACTGGAGCCCTCTTTGGGCTGAACGTGGGAACTGGAGCCCTTTCTGGAGTGGAATCAGGGGCTGGAGCCGGCACTGGAGCAGACTCAGGGGCTGGAGCCGACTTGGGTTGGACGTGGGACAACTAATTGGGACACACCTGAAATCAATGAACATAATTGACATGAGGGAGAAACTAGGTCATGGGGAGAACATGGGGAGAAAAACACAAGACACGGGAACACAGGACTGACAATGTGAGCATTTGTGTAAATAAATAGCCTATAAAACGCACGTCACAAACAAACACAAAGAGGGTATACATACGGAGGAATTAAAGTAATTGTAGAGGTCCATAGTTCTTTAGCACATACGACTTGACGGCAGTCTTTCTTGCATTGTTTCAATATAAAGCCATTTTATTCTTAAACTGGATAATTTTGGGGTTCTTTTCAGATCACCATTTATGGATTTATCATACAAATCTGAAAGCAAGTCTATAACATTGCTACAGTTGCTGCAAGCTAGCCTCCCAGCCATCTGAGGCAGATGGAGAATATCGCTGGCAAAAGAACCCGAGTGTAAGTACATTAATTGGATTTGTATTAACTCATAACATACTGTACGTCTTTATATTTCAAAATATTTTA
>NW_015647451.1:5642-6830 GCF_001515625.1 Sinocyclocheilus rhinocerous
TGGAGCGGACTCAGGGGCTGGAGCCGACACTGGAGCGGACTCAGGGGCTGGAGCTAACAGTCTTTTCCTTCTTTATATTTCTCCTCTGGTTTGGGGTTAAGGAGCGGGCTGCTGTCAGCTGAGGGCTTGGGAGAGAATTGGCTGGCAGGCTTGACTTGGGAACGGCCGGCGGGCTTGACTGCGAGCTGATTCTAGATTGGGACACTCTCCAGACACCGGAGGATTCCTTCCCTCCAGCTCAGTCCCATGGTGTCTGGGAGGTCAACGGGGCGGTTTGGGGTTCTTTTCAGATCACCATTTATGGATTTATCATACAAATCTGAAAGCAAGTCTATAACATTGCTACAGTTGCTGCAAGCTAGCCTCCCAGCCATCTGAGGCAGATGGAGAATATCGCTGGCAAAAGAACCCGAGTGTAAGTACATTAATTGGATTTGTATTAACTCATAACATACTGTACGTCTTTATATTTCAAAATATTTTATATTTCAGTTTTTCCCTCATTTTCCCTAGAAGTTTCTGGTGTAAATTGGTATAACGGAAGTACAGATACATTGCTTTGCGGAAAAGTGGAAGTTAGCTGACATCATTGTGAAAAGGGTCTATCGACATAGCCTTTATTACAGTATAGAGAATGGGAACGTGAAGTCGGCAACGCGATGCATTCTGGGGCTTTAGGACACCGACACTGCAGAAGAGACTGGAAAATAGGGGAGGTAGATGTTGAAATGTATATTATACAGTTAAGAACACATTAGAATGGTGAAAGCTCAACTGCCAAATCAGCCATCATGTAGAAAACTGAATTGTATGTAATTTATGAAAAAAGTTTAGAAATGTTATTTGTGATATAGCTCATTGCGATCTCTCCGTGTTCATAAAGGAACGCTCCTGTGATTCATTGTTCAGCTTCTCACGGTAAGAAATTGTGTATTTGTTCGATTTAAGTCCAGTAAAACTTATTTGGTGTAGCTCTTCCACAATACAATTCATTTCAGAGCTGCATTTCAAAGGGTCATACTGTTATTTTATCCCTTAATGCTTTAATCGATTTAAGTACCGTAAAACTTATTTGGTGTAGCTCTTCCACAATACAATTCATTTCAGAGCTGCATTTCAAAGTGTCATACTCTTATTTTATCCCTTAAAGGGGTCATATGATGCGATTTCAATGTTTCCTTTCTCTTT
>NW_015647451.1:7320-8741 GCF_001515625.1 Sinocyclocheilus rhinocerous
TATAAAAGTTAAGAGTCAACCACGCCTATCTAAAACGGCTCGTTCTAACACGCCCCCCCCACATGTCTACGCCACGATGTGGGAAGATTTGCATAATGCCGCCCTAATGTTCACGCAAAGAAAGAAGCCGTAACTTTTATTCTCGCTGTAGTATTGTTGCTGCCAAGACACAAAATAATGTTCTTTTTAGCAACATCATATGACCCCTTTAAAGCTTTAATATTAAGAAATTTATTATATGTGTTGACATATAAAGGGGTCATGACATGTTTTCTTTTTATTTTATTATTATTATTATTATGATTATTATTATTATGTTCCCTGTGGTGTATTTATAATATTACTAAAGTTTTTTTGGACGAAAAACATTCAAATTTGAGTGATTTATGACCTTTTTTCACCATGCTTCTCATCCTCTGACTGAAACAGTCGGTTTTGGGGTGTTTTCCCTTTAAGAGGTCAGTGTAACCGCCCACTTTTATGATTGGCTAACAACCATTACCGTCATTACCGTTTTAAAAATAGTTTTTACATGAAATTGTCACGGTGCAGGGTGCCTTCTCGGCTTCGCCTGCGGTCTGGGTTGTCCTGTCATGTTCGGTAGCTTGTGGTCTGGGCAATCAGCGCTGATCTCGCAGCGGGGGTTTGCAGATCACGAGCAGACTCTCCCCCACCTGTTGCTCATTCCCCCACTCCCTTATATGTCTCTGCCTGTCTGTCCTTCATCGTGAGTAGATTGTTTTGTCCTTGCTCGTGTCTTTGTGTAACCTGTGAGTGCAAGCATCAGTATCTGACCCTCTGTTCTCCTGTGCTTAAGGACTCGTAGTACGGAGTCCGGCAGCTCGAGTGGTCCGCAGTGTCTGCCGGCCAGCTCTGGAATCTCCGCTTACCTGAGCAGCAATTAAAGCCCTCCTGTCTCTTCTGGGTCAACAACAGGAGGAACTCGCGGCTTCTCGTCGCGCCTACTCGGAGATTTCGGAGATTTCCAACCAGCTGGTAGAACGGCTTGACCAGCTGCAGGCCAGCCCTTCGGCAGCTCGGGCTGGCACACCCGCTCCTGGCCCTGAAGGAGCAGTTCCTCGCCACGCGGAACCGTGGCTTAATCCGCCCGCTCCATACTCGGGTGAGCCCAACTCATGTCGGTCATTCCTGTCCCAATGCTCGCTGACTTTCACTCTCCAGCCTTCTTGTTTCCCCACGGAGCAATCCAGGGTAGCGTTCGTCATCACGCTCTTGGTGGGTCAAGCGAGAGAGTGGGGAACGGCCATGTGGGATAGCGAGCATGACTGCTGTTTGTCCTTTGAGGCATTCTCGAAGGAGTTGCGCAAGGTGTTCGATCGCTCGGCGCGGGGAATTGAGGCGGCACGAGCCCTGTCGCTGCTCCAGCAGGGACAGCAGTCCGTGTCCGGTTACTCCATTGA
>NW_015647451.1:9447-10909 GCF_001515625.1 Sinocyclocheilus rhinocerous
TTCTCATCCTCTGACTGAAACAGTCGGTTTGAGGGTGTTTTCCCTTTAAGAGGTCAGTGTAACCGCCCACTTTTATGATTGGCTAACAACCATTACCGTCATTACCGTTTTAAAAATAGTTTTTACATGAAATTGTCACGGTGCAGGGTGCCTTCTCGGCTTCGCCTGCGGTCTGGGTTGTCCTGTCATGTTCGGTAGCTTGTGGTCTGGGCAATCAGCGCTGATCTCGCAGCGGGGGTTTGCGGATCACGAGCAGACTCTCCCCCACCTGTTGCTCATTCCCCCACTCCCTTATATGTCTCTGCCTGTCTGTCCTTCATCGTGAGTAGATTGTTTTGTCCTTGCTCGTGTCTTTGTGTAACCTGTGAGTGCAAGCATCAGTATCTGACCCTCTGTTCTCCTGTGCTTAAGGACTCGTAGTACGGAGTCCGGCAGCTCGAGTGGTCCGCAGTGTCTGCCGGCCAGCTCTGGAATCTCCGCTCACTTGAGCAGCAGTTAACTATTGTTTATGTTATTTTGTGTTTTGTGGTGAGAATAAAGACCGTCCTTTCTCACTACTCTGCATCTGAGTCCTCTCTCTATCCCAGACCCTGACAGAATCTACTCACCATAAATGGATTCAGCAGAGGAGACGGAGTTGCGCCGAGCCCTCCTGCAGCAGGGCTCTCTTCTGGGTCAACAACAGGAGGAACTCGCGGCTTCTCGTCGCGCCTACTCGGAGATTTCTCTCCAACTCAACCAGCTGGCAGAACGGCTGGACCAGCTGCAGGCCAGCCCTTCGGCAGCCCGGGCTGGCACACCCGCGCCTGGCTCTGAAGGAGCCGTTCCTCGCCACGCGGAACCGCGGCTTAATCCGCCCGCTCCATACTCGGGTGAGCCCAACTCATGTCGGTCATTCCTGTCCCAATGCTCGCTGACTTTCACTCTCCAGCCTTCTTGTTTCCCCACGGAGCAATCCAGGGTAGCGTTCGTCATCACGCTCTTGGTGGGTCAAGCGAGAGAGTGGGGAATGGCCATGTGGGATAGCGAGCATGACTGCTGTTTGTCCTTTGAGGCATTCTCGAAGGAGTTGCGCAAGGTGTTTGATCGCTCGGCGCGGGAAATTGAGGCGGCACAAGCCCTGTCCCTGCTCCAGCAGGGAGAGCAGTCCGTGTCCGCTCGCCGCATCCTGTGGCTGGAATGAGAAGGCACTCTGGGATCACTTCCTCCACGGCCTGGCTGAGCACGTGAAGGACGAGATCTATTCCCTTGAGCTGCCTTCTGGCTTGGATGGGTTGATCGACCTCGCCATTCGGGTCGACGACCGGATTGCTCTCCGTTCCCGGCACCAAAGAGGGGGGATTCCCCGCGAGCACGTCACTGGGTTAGTTAGTAGTTAGTAGCGGCGTGTGACACGCTGTCTCAACGCCTCATCCTCCCGGAGGAGGAGCCCATGCAAGTCGGGAGAGCACGGCTGACCATA
>NW_015647451.1:11229-11864 GCF_001515625.1 Sinocyclocheilus rhinocerous
TCTGACCCTCTGTTCTCCTGTGCTTAAGGACTCGTAGTACGGAGTCCGGCAGCTCGAGTGGTCAATTCCAGCTCTGGAATCTCCGCTCACCTGAGCAGCAATTAACTATTGTTTATGTTATTTTGTGTTTTGTGGCGAGAATAAAAAATCTCCTTTCTCACTACTCTGCATTTGAGTCCTCTATCTATCCTAGACCCTGACAGAATCTACTCACCAGAATAATGGATTCAGCAGAGGAAACGGAGTTGCGCCGAGCCCTCCTGCAGCAGGGCTCTCTTCTGGGTCAACAACAGGAGGAACTCGCGGCTTCTCGTCGCGCCTACTCTGAGATTTCTCTCCAACTCAACCAGCTGGTAGAACGGCTTGACCAGCTGCAGGCCAGCCCTTCGGCAGCTCGGGCTGGCACACCCGCTCCTGGCCCTGAAGGAGCAGTTCCTCGCCACGCGGAACCGTGGCTTAATCCGCCCGCTCCATACTCGGGTGAGCCCAACTCATGTCGGTCATTCCTGTCCCAATGCTCGCTGACTTTCACTCTCCAGCCTTCTTGTTTCCCCACGGAGCAATCCAGGGTAGCGTTCGTCATCACGCTCTTGGTGGGTCAAACGAGAGAGTGGGGAACGGCCATGTGGGATAGC
>NW_015647451.1:13768-27891 GCF_001515625.1 Sinocyclocheilus rhinocerous
CGTCACTGGGGCGGAGTTAGTAGCGGCGTGTGACACGCTGTCTCAACGCCTCATCCTCCCGGAGGAGGAGCCTATGCAAGTCGGGAGAGCACGCTGACCATAGGGGAGCAATGGCGTCGCCTGGCCAATCAGCTGTGTCTCTACTGCGGGGAGGCGGGCCATGTTGCAGCGGCGTGCCCTGTTGCGGGGCAATGCTTATCACGCAAGGGAGAGCGCATGGTGAGCGTCACTACTACACGACTGCCATCTGGTGGTCGTTCAGAGTTTCAAGCTTCATTACAGTTCGGGGAGCTGTCTTCCAAGTTTCCGCGTTAATCGACTCTGGAGCGGAGGGCGACTTCATGGATTCCAGATTGGCTACACGTCTGGGGATTTCGTCCGTTGCCCTGGCCGAACCTATTTCTGCCAGGACCCTTTGTGGCACCCATCTCACTAATATTACCCACGTCACTAAGTTCGTTACGCTAACCTTGTCTGGTAATCATGCCGAGGAGATCCGATTCCTCCTTATTCATTCGCCCACCGCTCCAGTGGTGTTGGGTCACAGATGGTTGGTTAAACATAACCCCCATATTGATTGGGCTCGCGGGACTCGGAGATCTCCAACTCAACCAGCTGGTAGAACGGCTTGACCAGCTGCAGGCCAGCCCTTCGGCAGCTCGGGCTGGCACACCCGCTCCTGGCCCTGAAGGAGCAGTTCCTCGCCACGCGGAACCGTGGCTTAATCCGCCCGCTCCATACTCGGGTGAGCCCAACTCATGTCGGTCATTCCTGTCCCAATGCTCGCTGACTTTCACTCTCCAGCCTTCTTGTTTCCCCATGGAGCAATCCAGGGTAGCGTTCGTCATCACGCTCTTGGTGGGTCAAGCGAGAGAGTGGGGAACGGCCATGTGGGATAGCGAGCATGACTGCTGTTTGTCCTTTGAGGCATTCTCGAAGGAGTTGCGCAAGGTGTTCGATCGCTCGGCGCCATACGGGGCATTTTGAGTATTTGGTTATGCCATTCGGGCTTTCTAACTCACCGGCGGTCTTTCAGGCACTCGTCAGTGACGTGTTCAGAGATATGGTCGATCGGTTTGTTTTTGTTTACATCGACGACATCCTGATCTTCTCCCAGAACGAGCGCGATTGACATCGGGAATAGGGAGTTATTAGCTGTTAAGCTGGTGCAGGAGGAGTGGCGTCACTGGTTAGAGGGAGCGGGGGTTCCGTTTATCCTGCTGAACCGTCATCTTGGATTTCCAGGTTAACCATGGTCGAGTACGCGCATAACTCCCTCCTGGTCTCGTCTACGGGTTTATCTCCCTTCCAGTGCTGTTTAGGCTACCAGCCACCATTATTCCCCTCCCAAGAATCCGATGCCGTTGTTCCTTCCGCGCATGCATTTATTCAGAGATGCCTCCGTACATGGAGGATCGCCAGAGAAGCCCTCACTCGGACTGGCGAGAGGAACAAGGCGTCGGCGGACCGTCACCGTACTAAGCCCCCACTTTACGTGTGTGGTCAGAGAGTCTGGTTGTCGTCTAAGGACATCAACTTCAGACTGCCCTCACGTAAACTGGGACCCAAATTTGTTGGACCATTTATGATCACTAAGGTGCTCAGTCCGGTGTCGGTGCGACTCAAATTAACCCCGCAGTTTAAAGGGATCCACCCGGTTTTCCATGTTTCCAAGATCAAACCCATCTTTTGCTCCCCCCTTCAGTCCTTGACCTCCGCCCCTCCGCCTCCCAGGCTTATCGAGGGGTTGCCAGCCTATACCGTGCGGCGGCTCATTGATGTGAAGCGTAGGGGGAGAGGTGACCAATATCTGGTAGACTGGGAGGGGTATGGTCCGGAGGAGAGATGTTGGATTCTGGCTCGCGACATTCTGGATCGCGCTCTCATCAATCAGTTTCATCAGCGTCATGGTAGGTCCTCCATGTGGGGGGTACTGTCACGGTGGGGGGTACTGTCACGGTGCAGGGTGCCTTCTCGGCTTCCCCTGCGGTCTGTGTTGTCCTGTCATGTTCGGTAGCTCGTGGTCTGGGCAATCAGCGCTGATCTCGCAGCGGGGGTTCGCGGATCACGAGCTGACTCTCCCCCACCTGTCGCTCATTCCCCCACTCCCTTATATGTCTCTGCCTGTCTGTCCTTCATCGTGAGTAGATTGTTTTGTCCTTGCGTGTCTTTGTGTAACCTGTGAGTGCAAGCATCAGTATCTGACCCTCTGTTCTCCTGTGCTTAAGGACTCGTAGTACGGAGTCCAGCAGCTCGAGTGGTCCGCAGTGTCTGCCGGCCAGCTCTGGAATCTCCGCTCACTTGAGCAGCAGTTAACTATTGTTTATGTTATTTTGTGTTTTGTGGCGAGAATAAAGAATCTCCTTTCTCACTACTCTGCATCTGAGTCCTCTATCTATCCTGCGAGCCTATCCTCCGGATATCACCCGCAGACTAACGGTCAGGCCGAGCGTGCCAACCAGGATTTGGAGAGGGTTCTGCGCTGTGTGGCGTCTGCTGAACTGTCATCTTGGAGTTCCAGGTTAACCATGGTCGAGTACGCGCATAACTCCCTCCCGGTCTCGTCTACGGGTTTATCTCCCTTCCAGTGCTGTTTAGGCTACCAGCCACCATTATTCCCCTCCCAAGAATCCGATGCCGTTGTTCCTTCCGCGCATGCATTTATTCAGAGATGCCTCCGTACATGGAGGATCGCCAGAGAAGCCCTCACTCGGACTGGCGAGAGAAACAAGACGTTGGCGGACCGTCACCGTACTAAGCCCCCACTTTACGTGTGTGGTCAGAGAGTCTGGTTGTCGTCTAAGGACATCAACTTCAGACTGCCCTCACGTAAACTGGGACCCAAATTTGTTGGACCGTTTATGATCACTAAGGTGCTCAGTCCGGTGTCGGTGCGACTCAAATTAACCCCGCAGTTTAAAAGGATCCACCCGGTTTTCCATGTTTCCAAAATCAAACCCGTCTTTCGCTCCCCCCTTCAGCCCTTGACCTCCGCCCCTCCGCCTCCCAGGCTTATCGAGGGGTTGCCAGCCTATACCGTGCGGCGGCTCATTGATGTGAAGCGTAGGGGTAGAGGTCACCAATATCTGGTAGACTGGGAGGGGTATGGTCCGGAGGAGAGATGTTGGATTCCGGCTCGCGACATTCTGGATCGCGCTCTCATCGATCAGTTTCATCAGCGTCATGGTAAGTCCTCCGGGGACGCCAGAAGGCGTACTGTCACGGTGCAGGGTGCCTTCTCGGCTTCCCCTGCGGTCTGTGTTGTCCTGTCATGTTCGGTAGCTTGTGGTCTGGGCAATCAGCGCTGATCTCGCAGCGGGGGTTTGCAGATCACGAGCAGACTCTCCCCCACCTGTTGCTCATTCCCCCACTCCCTTATATGTCTCTGCCTGTCTGTCCTTCGTCGTGAGTAGATTGTTTTGTCCTTGCTCGTGTCTTTGTGTAACCTGTGAGTGCAAGCATCAGTATCTGACCCTCTGTTCTCCTGTGCTTAAGGACTCGTAGTACGGAGTCCGGCAGCTCGAGTGGTCCGCAGTGTCTGCCGGCCAGCTCTGGAATCTCCGCTCACCTGAGCAGAAATTAACTATTGTTTATGCTATTTTGTGTTTTGTGGCGAGAATAAAGAATCTCATTTCTCACTACTCTGCATCTGAGTCATCTATCTATCCTAGACCCTGACAGAAATAAGTTACTTACAGTTTGCAGCATCATTGTTGGGTCCAGAACAGTTGGCACGGCCTGATCATTGAGCAAAAAGTATTTTGGCAAAGCCAGCATCATACTTCAATTTGTTCTCAAAACAGTCATTTGGTTTTTCATATCATGATGGTCAACCGACTTAGATCAAGCTATATTATTTATTATTTTATCTGGCAAAAATATCTGTGCCACTTAAAATGGTCCTGTGTGTGGTACAATAGAAGGTGGCCGTATGATTTCTGTTCAAATATTAGTCAATTTATTCCAAGGAAATGCAAACAATTCTTTAAAAAATTACAACGTAAATTTAGTTGTTGTTTTTTTCCTCTGGTGAGTTGTATTTTTTGTCATTGTATGCTCCTGATCATGTCCTAAAAAATTGCGGCAACTACCCAGAATGCAATGTGCAATGACATAGATTACCAAGCTCTATATAATATACCAGATCACAAAAGAAAGTTATTTCATACATTCGACTGATGTTGTGGAGTAAAGACATGTTATGATGTTTTCTATTGTTGAACAACAGTTTTAGAAACACTTCTCATTGCAAGTCATTACAGCGGAAGATGTTTGGCATGTTGCTTTTTCAACATGCATGTTATAAGCAGGGAGACGTTTCCTCATCTCAGCGTGCAGACTCACGGACACAAACAGAGAGAAATAAGACCCACAGAAATTATTTAAACCAAAACCAAAAAAAACACGCAATTCACAAGTGTGTATTCAACCGTGGATATAATATTGAGAATTGTGGCATCCCTAATAATAATAATAATAATAATAATAATAATTAGGGCTGTAATCAAGAGTACCACGATACATATCGTGGGTGGGGTATTTTGTTTTTTCGGTTCGGTTTGAATATCGTTGCACCCCTAATAATAATAATAAGAAGAAGAACAAGAAATTGTATTTGTTTACGTAGTTATTATTATTATTATTATTATTGGTTTAACCATGTTTTTAATGGGCACATAAAAAGTAGTACTCTGCTGCAACTTGTCTCTTAGTAATTTTCTCCTCAAATACTGACAGCTAATGAAAATGCTCACAAAATTAGCATGCAGATTTAGTCAGCATAATTGGAACAAGAAGTGCTGGTTCCTGTTATATTCTAATATACAAACTCAGAGGTTTAGGTAAAGTCAGACAACAGGGAAATATCCACAGTTCTTTCTTTCTTTCTTTCTAAATAACAAAACAATATTTATAACCAAGGCCTAGTCATAAGCCTGTGGCCATGATGCCTGTGACTAGTCTTAGTGGTTTTGACATGACCTGGATCACTGGTGTGAAAGTACAACCGATACACTCAACAGTTAGCTTCAGTAGTGTCGAGCTTGGAATACATCCATTTGGTTCAGGAACGTAATCCTATCAGAGGCCTATGGGGAGAAGGAGGGGAGGAGGCAATGGGAGGAGGAGAAGGAAAAGAAGGAATCATGAAATTAGATGCAGCTCTAGGGAGGAAGATGGAGAAGAGAGAGAAGTAAGAGCTTTACCTTTTGTGTATGTGAGAGTGTGTTGTGTGTGTGTGTGTGTGTGTGTCCCCAGGCGATAGAGTGTGTAAAGTGAACGACTGCAGACAGGAAAAGCTTTTTCTCTCACACAGGGACTGGCACAGGGTGCACATTGTCCTTGTTAACGACCTCTTTTTAAGGTCCTGGACTGCCTATGACAAATATTTTGAATCATTTATCATATCACAAAGTCACAAGAATACTTTTTTTTCCCTAAATTTTCTAAAGTTCAATGCAAACACTTACAGTTTCATGAAGCTTATGCTGGTAATAGCTCCACTGAGCTTTTTGGTTCGTGAAAAATTTGTAATTTTTTTTTCCCTGTAGTTATATATCATTGTGCATCTGACAGAGCCTTTGGGAACACTTGCATATCACAGACATTTTATTTTGTCACCTAATTAACATATTTTAAGTAATACTGGTGTTTGGGGCCAGCATTCATTTCATTATTGCTTTACTGTTGAAATATGTGAACATATGCTGTAGGAATTAATGCAGTAAACTCCAAACCCATACATTATGCAAACCAGAAATAATGGAAAAAGTGTACATTTTACATGAATTAATTCAAAGCCTGAGGTGTAAAAATACCTATGTTTTAGGCATACATTCAGAAGTAATACCAATTTAATTTAAGCCTGTGCAAGAAAATAACAGGCACATTTTCATGTTTTTGAGTATGATGAAATCTCAGCATTGTATTCCCTCTTCACTGGACTTGTTGAATGGCCTCGACATGCTTGTTTAACAGAATCTGGCCAGTGGAGCCTGGGGTGGGAAGGCCTTGTCTGGCTAATGTGAATTGGCTTAAATGGGCCCTTGATTAATGTGTGTAAGATGGAGTGTAGAGTGATATGTTTCCCCCTCTATTAGATACAGAATGAGTCACAGTCTCTTTTACTTTCACATGCTCTCTCTGCCCTTCTCATTTGTAGAAGGCACAGGATTTCTGTCCATGTTGCAATGGCTTTGCCTCACAGTCAGCTTTTCTGTAAGTGTTGATGAAATCGCTATTATTAGGATTATTAGAATTTATTAGCTCTGTTTAGTAATCTCTTTTTGATGTGACTTTCACAAATGTTCTGTAATAGGTATGTTTGCCATTAAACACACACACACACACACACACACACTAGATATCACATTTATTTATGTATTTACTTTTTGCTTAATAAGTCCTTATTTATACTTAATCTACTTATTTGATCTTGTTTTTTATTTAATCTTGTTTGAAAATAATAGCCATATTCGTTCTTTTGTTCGTTCGTTCATTCATTCAGTTAATTAATAGTGAAGTTTTTTTTATTTGCTTATTTATTTAAATATTTACTTATCTCAAGTTTTATTTCCTCATGTTTGAAATGAATGGTCAAATGTGTGTGTGTGTGTGTGTGTGTGTTTTAATTGATTCATTTACTTATTTCCTCATGTCTGTTTCCTCCTGTTTGAAATCAGCGCTTAAATTTATTCATTCATACTTGTTTACTTATTTTAATTGTTTACTCTTGTTTGAAATTGTCACTTTTTAACCTATTTCAATCATTCATTCATTTACTTATTTCCTTATTACTTATTTTTTCTTGTTTTTATTTCCTCATGTTTGAAATTAATGGTCAAGTTCTGCTTTGAAGGAATTCATCCAAGACCAGCATAATCACTTAGGTAAGGTTTGGAGTCTAGCCACAGACAAACAAGGATATTTACCATGCCAATCAGAGATAACGATGGCGCCCATGCAAAACAAACAGTAAACACAATGAAATCTGAGAGAGAAACGCAAAAACTAATATCCTGAGATTTAGGCCAAAAGCTAAAACAACACAACTGGTCAAGTTTTGGATCTCATTAGTCTTATATTCGCTGATTGATGTATATGCGCTCAAACAAGCTCAGTCTCTTTGATCTTTTCACTGGATAGGACAACAAGATGTATGCTAATTTATTCCAGAGAAAGTTTGTAACACTATTTACACTTAAATGTGCATTCTCCAGGGGAATACAGACCTAACCGCTGAGCTTTCCATCTGTGGAATCATATTAGAATCTGCACAGCACTAAAACAAACATAAAGCTGCCTAAAATAGTGTACATGTCGATAATGGATTCTGGTGGACAAAGAAATCTGTATTGCCAAGAGGAAGGCCTTATCTAGTGATGGCCAGACTATGCCACACCGCGATGGAACAAGAAATACACAGAGAACAAAAGAAAGCAAGATAGAATAAGGGGGTGGAGGACTGTGATTGTGGAGAATCTATATCTGTAGGATCTGCAGGTCATTTAAGAGAGGTAGCTTGTTTCATTAGTCTGTTTTGTAATGATACTCTCTGATTCCCATCTTGTCCCACATTGATTTATGACTAGGGCGGTAGGGAGTTTGCAGAAATACTTACGCCAACTGCTCAAATAAGATAAGGGGCACTGCTTTACTCAGTGTTTGGTAAACCATGTACATCAAACACAATGTCCGAAGGCTATTTTTTTTTCTTACTCGCTTTTTCCCTTTTGCTTTGTCTTTGTCCATCAAGCTTTTAGAATTCACTGGAAACCATTTGTTCGCAAGACGATTGTCAGGTTCAATTTGCCTGTTCTACATGCTGTCTCATAGAGAGAGAGTTTACTCTGCATGTCAAGAACATTATGATAAAACATGAGTGCAGTGGTAATTTGCTTCGTATATATATATATATATATATATATATATATATTAATAAAAAAAAATGTTTTCAAACATGTTTCAAAGGTATTGAACCATAAATATAATAGAATAGTGTTTTCAAGTCATGTTTTTGTGTACTTTTTGAAGAAAACGATTGCACTAAATTAATATAATAATATCTTTAGCACTTACAATTAGGCATTACTGCCTTGGTTTGCATGACATGTTATAAAAGCAAGACTAATGCAATTATATTTCTATCTGGCTAATGGAAATGCATTTTGGTGGGCAGGTGTTAATAAAAGGTTGATAAGTCGGACCTGGATGTTATCCAGTTATGAAGTATTAATGGGGCCTATGAGAGACAATCACAGTTTTGCTGCTTGTTACTATAGCTGTTGTTAGCCAGCACAGCCAATTCTTACATCATTGTAGTGGCCATGTTTCAGATAAATAAAACTAGTTTGGTAATGTTAGTTGGAAGCACCATGCAGTGCTTCATCCAGCACTGGGAGGTCGTGTGTATGTTCACCATCCTCTCCCATTGATGCATTACTTCATTAAACTCTGTTCTCTAACTGGAGGAGGTGCAAGGTCGAGTTTATTTTAGCAAGCAATTTTCCTGCTCCCTCAAGCATAGGAGCATTTCTTTCTCTCCCTCTTCGTCTGTCTCTTGTTCATCACAGATGAAGAAGTAACGGCAATGCACAACAGAAAGCTCAGTCAACGTATTGAATCACAAAGTGAAAAAGAAATGCTGACAGAAAGGTCAGTTATACAAAAGGAATTAATTTGCTACAAGGATGTATGATTCTGCTGAAATCTATGACAATGTAGTCATGCAAATGTGTGTCCTTCACCCATGAACCACCATTGTGTTTGCTTGTCCCACATTGATTTATGACTAGGGCGGTAGGGAGTTTGCAGAAATACTTACGCCAACTGCTCAAATAAGATAAGGGGCACTGCTTTACTCAGTGTTTGGTAAACCATGTACATCAAACACAATGTCCGAAGGCTATTTTTTTTTCTTACTCGCTTTTTCCCTTTTGCTTTGTCTTTGTCCATCAAGCTTTTAGAATTCACTGGAAACCATTTGTTCGCAAGACGATTGTCAGGTTCAATTTGCCTGTTCTACATGCTGTCTCATAGAGAGAGAGTTTACTCTGCATGTCAAGAACATTATGATAAAACATGAGTGCAGTGGTAATTTGCTTCTGTGTGAATGGCACGGAGACAGTTTGCTGTCTCATCCTGATTATGCCACTGCAAAAAATTGCATATAGCCAAAGAGACACAAGAAAGATATTTGTTGGCATACGTACGCTATCACTGCAACTACTGCCACCATGGTGATGAGTAATAAAACATATGCTTTGTTTAGAATTATGAATATGCAAATTAGAAAAGTTCAGTATGAACATACTGTATGTCACCACAGAGGTCTCACAGCTGTTTTTCACCTTTGCTCACTTTTAGCAAATTCTCGGCTGTCTTTAAAAATAACAGTCAGCATGTGCTATCAGGAGAAATGCAGACCGGATTTTACAGAAAAATTGTGGTTGTGTAATGCTGATGGAAAAGATTGTCGATTGCGGGTCAGATGGATCTTAAGGTGTTTCTTAAGTTGTGTTTCTGAGCACGTGTGCTCATAGATGTGTATGTCTAGGTGGGTCAGGATGATGGTCGGGCAGCCTCTTGCTCTCTAATTACAGCGCTGACTTGGGGAGAAAGAGCCTGACAGAAGCTATGATTTTCATTATTTATTACATAAAATATGGAGTGTTTTTCTCTTTCTGTCTGCTTGTTTTTCTGTCTCAGTGTATTTTGGTTTCCTCTCATTACCTGATATTTATTTCATCATTACTTTCCCCATTGTTGTTGTATTTTTTTATATTATTCTGCAACCTCATGGGGACACAAATGTGTTTTTGCCATTAGCTTAGGTGTGAGCCTGTGTATGTCAGGGTTGTGCAACATTCACAACTGAACTGAAAATGTAAGTGCTTAAATTTCAGTTTAATTGCTTAATTTTAATTGAAGTAGCGAACAAGAGGCAAAGTTGTGGTTTGAATTTGAATTTAAAGATATCAAATTGAAAACACTTGAAAATGGAAGGTTTTAAAGGCTTTACAAACAGATGTAATGAAAGAAATGCCACCTATTTAAATGTAAACTTAATTTAAACATTCTTCTTTAAATGTAACTAAGTTTATAGACCAAGATGGAAGGACACTTAATTTCTCATATTGATTTTATCCAACTTGTAATCTGCTTGTTAAGTCTGACATCACACATCACTGTTTCTTGGTCAAAACATTCTATCAGATCCCAAAAGCAAACACCAAATGGTGCTGATATACACTCACGGTGTGCAGTAATACTACCAACATTTCATGATCCTGGTAAACACGTGGCAGTAAAACAACACAAGACAAATAACTGAATATACTGAGAGCAATACATATAGTACAAGCAGATTAAGGGGGTAAAACAAGGCACAGGTGGGAATAATCAGTTAACTCATATGTAAATATAGAAACAAACTGGTGACAAGAAAAAACAAAACATAAATATTATGCAATTATGAATTCTGTAAGATGTTATTCATAGGAAAAGTTAATCCATAACCCCAGCCTAAAACCTAACCCTCAGTGGTGTGTGAGCAGGTTCTACAAAGATATTTGAATGATATTACATGAATTCATATAAATCTTCTACCAATTTGGCAACACATAAACTAGTTACGAGTTGTCATGAGACTGTTTTTGGTGTAGTAAAGTGCATTCCCTCTTTTAAGGCAAGTCATCTGTGTTCCATTTAAAATTATTCTGTGCTTCATGTTAGATGGATTTCAGCACCATGGACAGGGGAAATGCATAAACACATTGCTTGCAGGCAGATCAGAAGCAGCATACACCACCACTGCTTCAAACTCCAGTTTGGTGAGTAGCTCAGGGAAGAAATAACTAATATTTCATTCTATCCTACCCTCTATTGACATTGACTAAGGCTGAACATGACCTCGCTAGCAACCTGGGACTGCCTCGTATGTCCTTCTAGGTCTACCAGAAATTCTCGGCCAAGAATTTGCTCACCCAAGCCTACACCAGAAACACAGGAGCACAGCCTTCATTTACTTTAATTCCCCTACGTCACAGAAACTGAAGATTAGTTCCCCTATGGATTCTGCAGGCTTTTTCACACTGCACTTTACTGGATCCCTCTGTTAGCTCTTTTCCACTGACAGGCTGCTGGTGGCCAATCTGGAACAAATACATTCATTTCCACCACAGAAAAAGCGAGTCTGGGCCAGAAAAAATTTTGCTGGTCTTAAACCGGGATGCACTAATGTCAAAGGCTAGGGGTGGTATAATGCCCATACCAAATGTTTTTCAAAACAAAACTGGATCTTCCCCATTATCTCCCATCAACAAAATTACACCAGAAACACTCAATGTGGAGATGTCATTGCATAGCAGCTTTAGTTTCCCTATTTTGTCCTCGAGGTCCACTTTCCTGCAGAGTTTAGCTGCAACCCTAATCAAACACTCCTGATCAAGCTAATCAAGATATTTAGGAATACTAGAAAGTTGCAGACAGGTGAGTTTGATCAAGGTTGCAGGAAAGTGGACCTCAAGGGCCAGGGTTGAGGACCCCTGCTACAAATTCTGACTGTTGCTTCAGCAACAGCTTGTCATGTCATAAAGATGCTGAATCAAATTACTGTACATGTTCAAGTATGTTCACAATGCTCATAAGATTCATAAACAAACCTTCTAAGACTGGTTCACAGATTCCCTTACCAAGCACCAGTTAAAAACCGGCTTTGGCACAAGAACCAGGACAATTTTGTAAAGCAATCTATTAATAAGCTCTGACACAAAAACCTTTTTGGCTGATTTACTTCAGTTAAATCGTGTATATATACTATATTTTGAAAATTACTTAAAAATATGCCTCGAGGACTGTTCTTTTCAAGCTTCTTGATATAAACGCATGGAGATGAGCAGAACTGTCCAAACATTAGTATCACTATATTATGCTCATTAAATAGTGGTATGTCACATGTTCATTTAATATAAAGACAATGTTTAGGCTCATTAAGTTAATGTAGGCCAGTTTATTTTAGTGTGCATTAGCTGAGCCATCACTCATGCTTGCCACCTGCAGGTGGCATAACGTAGCTGATGAGCTCAGACCATTAAATCACATAGTGTCCTTACACACTAAATACATGTGTATTACATACATGAGTGTATATATATATATATATATATATATATATATATATTAATAAAAAAAAATGTTTTCAAACATGTTTCAAAGGTATTGAACCATAAATATAATAGAATAGTGTTTTCAAGTCATGTTTTTGTGTACTTTTTGAAGAAAACGATTGCACTAAATTAATATAATAATATCTTTAGCACTTACAATTAGGCATTACTGCCTTGGTTTGCATGACATGTTATAAAAGCAAGACTAATGCAATTATATTTCTATCTGGCTAATGGAAATGCATTTTGGTGGGCAGGTGTTAATAAAAGGTTGATAAGTCGGACCTGGATGTTATCCAGTTATGAAGTATTAATGGGGCCTATGAGAGACAATCACAGTTTTGCTGCTTGTTACTATAGCTGTTGTTAGCCAGCACAGCCAATTCTTACATCATTGTAGTGGCCATGTTTCAGATAAATAAAACTAGTTTGGTAATGTTAGTTGGAAGCACCATGCAGTGCTTCATCCAGCACTGGGAGGTCGTGTGTATGTTCACCATCCTCTCCCATTGATGCATTACTTCATTAAACTCTGTTCTCTAACTGGAGGAGGTGCAAGGTCGAGTTTATTTTAGCAAGCAATTTTCCTGCTCCCTCAAGCATAGGAGCATTTCTTTCTCTCCCTCTTCGTCTGTCTCTTGTTCATCACAAATTAAGTAAAGGTAATGCACAACAGAAAGCTCAGTCAACGTATTGAATCACAAAGTGAAAAAGAAATGCTGACAGAAAGGTCAGTTATACAAAAGGAATTAATTTGCTACAAGGATGTATGATTCTGCTGAAATCTATGACAATGTAGTCATGCAAATGTGTGTCCTTCACCCATGAACCACCATTGTGTTTGCAAATGGTGAATGATGATATTTGGAGGATTTATGCTTGTTTTAGACCGTGACCACCTAGCTCAGTTTGGACAGCTTACATTCCCAGATGTGTGTGTGTGTCGACTGAGTGTGATTCTGTGTTGTAGAGAGATTTTCTAGAGGCATTTAAATGGAAAGTTAGACAATATTATATGTAAATATATTTTATAACAGTTTCTTTTACCGGCACTTTTGTATGTATTTAAATACTAAAAAATAAATAAATAAATAAATTAGCATTGCCGTGTGAATTAAAAAAAATGCGTCAATGTAAAAATATAAATACTGATAAACTGATAATCATTTCCATAATATGGATCCAATAAATAACCAATAAATGGCATATAATTGAAAAGCTATTTTCTGTGAATAAATTTAAAACACATTTAAATGCTGCAAGTGAATTTATCATATTCAGCATGAAAAATTGACATTCATTTTGAGATGTGCTAACGATTACATTATTATTATTATTATTAATCCCTAATATCAGTTATAACAGGGTTTTTTTTTATTGGTTTTGGTACTATTTTCATAAGTAAGGTGTACATTTTCAAAACTCTTAGTACAAAACTTTAAACTGACCACACTTGTAATACCACTAGTCATTCTTTCAAAACCTGATCTCATGATTTCATTGTAGTTGCACATATTTTCAGTCCACATAATCAGTGTTTCAGAACACAAGATCATTGTGATATGTATTGAGAACATTTGCTTTAATCACCAAAACACAACAGTAAGATATTTTTTCATCTTAATACTTTTAACAATCAGTTCATTCAGTAGCAAACAATACAAGGTACAGGTTTCAAATCACCCTCGGTGCTGAATGAATGTTACTGTACTGTAAAACTGTATTCACAGCCATCACAGCAAATGTTACACTTATGTTCAGACAAACTGACAAAAGCTATATTAAAAAAAAATTTAAAAAAAACCTTTATACAACATGAAAATGTGATCAAAGAACACATCAAAAGTCATTTACAGACGCAAGCAAAAAAAGTATTTTAGTTTACAACAATACTGCGGTTTCATGTGAAGAAACCCCAAGCAACAACAACCTGTAAATGTAGACCTGAAATTCACATTA
>NW_015647451.1:32098-33781 GCF_001515625.1 Sinocyclocheilus rhinocerous
AAGTATTTTATTTTAATTTTAGTTTACAACAATACTGTGGTTGCATGTGAAAAAACCCAAACAACAACAACAACAACCTGTAAATGTAGACCTGAAATTCACATTAATTATCAAGCCGGTCTTCAACATTTGGCCATAAATTTTCATCAACATCACAGTGAATGTGTTCATTGTTCAGGCACCGCAGGAAAAACCTTCTGGCATGACGGATCCAGGCTTGACATTGCTCTGCAGTTATATCACCACAAGCTTCATCCATGGCTTGAAGAAGGGTGACATGCTCATGGGGATGGCGATGGCGCTCCTACACCCTCCACGTCCAGATAGAGAACACTATTGGGTTGGTGTTGTATGATCCTAGAACTGGTCTACAGCCTACCACACCATCTTCAGATATAGCTGCACACATTGAGATGTTTCCCCCACGTTGTCCAGGCACTTGGATGGTTGCCCTTTGGCCAATAAGGTTACGTCCACTGCGTCTGGATCCTCGAGGGAACTCGAACTGCGTCGGAGGACGCTTTGGGAATGCCCTTCAGCGTGACCGGCTCTGAACCCCATGTGTAATCAGTCCAATAGATGGGCGAGACGTCACGGGCAGGTGACGTAATGACCAGGAAGCTAAAAAAGCACGTGCGGTGAAACCGGCGTCAGCTTTCTGTCATTTAGCAAGCGCTCTGTCTGTGTGTCAGTCTGATTTCCATTTGTGAGTCTTATTTGATGTTGTTTAGTCCAGAATGTCAAAAGCACAATACAAAAAGAAACACATAAGCAAGGGCGAGGGCAGGCAGCGTTTCAGGCTGTGTGTTCCTCCCTGCCCACGTTATATTACGGGTGGGGATACACACAGTTTGTGCGTTGTCTGCCTGGGAGCAGCTCCCGGAAGGCTCTCTTTGCGGAGGTAGCCTTCCCTAGCGTTCCCTGCGGCGCTGGTCCTGCTTCCGTCGAGGCGGATCAGCGATTACGCTCGTGGGGTTCGCAGATGGATCTGGTGGAGGGAATGGAGACGGGCGAGTCCCTATCTTCTTCCTCACCCGCCAGATCCAGCGCCCGTTCTCTGGGATCGGAAGCCCACTCTGCGGTTACTTCCCCCCGGGGAACGGGTTCGACGCTCCGCCTGTCTTCCTCCGAGGAGGTTGATGTGGTGGGCTGCAATGGCCAAGTTAAACATCGATTGGCCCGCCGAGAAAATGGCTGAGCTGCAGAAGAGTAAATTGGATGAGAGTTTTCTACGTGTTAAGCCGGAGAAGCCGCACCGGAGCCTGCCTTTTTTCCCCGACCTCCACACCGAGGTGTTCAGGAGGACTGACCTTATCATACATGAAAGAGAGAGATAGGGTCTGCCTCATGGACGACCCGCTTGCGCCTTCTGGCCTGTTCGGCGACGCCGTCAATTCCGTTAAGACTAAGAGGTTCTCGGCCAAGAAGTCCTGATGCCACTGGCCCAGGACTCATGAGGGCAGGCCCCTCTGGGGTGGAGCGGCTTTCACTGCATTACACTGTCTCCGTCTCGCCTCAGTGCCCTCAGGAGATCAGTCTGCTAACCCTGCCGAAGTTACAGGGCGCAGCGGTCTCCCGCGAGCGCCACTCTCAGTCACCGTCCGGGAATGTAGTGGTGCTAAGAGGCTCACCACCTCCGCGGTGGTCTCTAGAGCAGCAGGTTCGGTTGTCTCCTGCCGGTCC
>NW_015647451.1:34591-34783 GCF_001515625.1 Sinocyclocheilus rhinocerous
CCCACGCTGGTGGGCCCCGAGCAGGCTCTGGTCATGGAACAAGAAGTAGTTACTCTTTTGAGGAAGGAGGCCATCGAGGGGGTCCCTCCTCATGATGCAGAGTCCGGGTTCTACAGCCGGTACTTCATAGTTCCAAAGAAGGTTGGGGGGTTGCATCCCATTTTAGATCTGCGTCAGTTGAACCGCTCAGTC
>NW_015647452.1:0-512 GCF_001515625.1 Sinocyclocheilus rhinocerous
GTCAACCAAACATATAGATACACTGGTTAATTTAAATAGTGCTTACTGCGTAGTATACAATCCGTGCCGTTTAGCCTGAGCTCGGGCCAAACACACATTTGCTCATGTGAAGAGGATGTTTTTTAAGCGCGTTAAGTAAGCCTGGTTTACATAATAAATAATAGTTTAGCATTCAAATTCATCGCAAATATGGACACATTTAATTGGATTAATACCGAATGAGAGAGGTAGGCTGCGCGACAACGCTGTTTGCGTTTAGTTTCGCATTGAATTAACCTGGGGGCTTAAAAACTAATTAAATTGAGTGAAAATAATGAACGCCTTTAAGCATACAAATTCAGCCACCTTGTGTTTTTTTTATATACAGCAGCTTCGAAAAAAGCATATTTTAGATTATTTTTTTCTGTGGTATAAACTTCTCATATGCCACTGTTATTAGTGATATAACTTTAATGCCAACTGCCAAATATGACACTTACAAATTAATACAATTTATGAACGCACATAGAAAA
>NW_015647452.1:679-787 GCF_001515625.1 Sinocyclocheilus rhinocerous
TTTTGGTGAAAGTAACTCAAAAGTAACTCAAAAGTAGTGTAACGCATTACAGTTCAGAGATATTAATATTGTAATGTATCTAATTACTTTCAAAAGACAGTAACTAGT
>NW_015647453.1:0-7855 GCF_001515625.1 Sinocyclocheilus rhinocerous
CTTCTGTAATAATGACTTAACATCTCATAATTATGAGATACTGATAAGATACTGATGCATAATGATTAAGACTTTAATGCTTCAGAGAAAGCATTTAATTCCTAGAAAGGAATTGCAACGAAGCTTGGTGTCGATGACCCGGAGTTATGCAAAAAGTGACGTAGAGAAACATCAGATACAAGATTTCCAAAGCCATGAAAAGAATGAAAGGAAAGAGTAAAGATATAAGGTAGCAAACATGTTTCAAATAAATGTTACACCATGCTGCTGCTGTTCTTTCAATAAGCTAATTTAAATGGTATACAATAAATGAAATGCCAAAAGAACATACAATAATAAACCATTTGTTATCAAATCATGACACCACATACAATATAAACATGTGTAATAAATTATCCCGTTTAATAAAATAAATGAACACTAATAAAATAAAGTAACAAACTGACTTTTCTTTTTTTCCACTCAAAGCCTTTAGTCTTTGAGTGACTCAAAGGTTTTTCTCCAGGTACACTTATCTTCTAGTTATTATTTTTAAAACTTTACAGGCACAAATCTCATGTTTCTGTAGTGAGAACTATTACATTTATTTGATCAATGACAGAATTATCTAATATAATATTAACATCACAGATTATGCAGCATTGCCATAATTTTGGCACCAACTCATTAACATTTTACTAAAAACTTCGTAATTATTAGTGGGCAGTCACACTACATGTTTCATTCCATTGATTTCCATTAAAACACAAACGATTCCATTAAAACACAATGACAAAAACGATTGCGGGAGACTAGAACGTTGGACCTGCAAGTTTGTATCAAGTTAAGCTGTATGACCTATAGAAGTTACTTTACATTTATATTTCAATTATGTGCAAACTGACATTATCGAATATGTCACTCACTTTGCCAAAAACAAATAAAAGCACATCTTGAGAGTCCACTCATAAAGACAGTCACTTGCTCAGTTTCTAAATGAATGAATTGTTTGAGTCAATGATCCATCAATTCATTCATTTATAAAGATGATCAATCACTCAGTGGGTTGAATGAACGATTCAATGCATCACTCATTAAGACAGGGACTTTATGAATCACACACCCAAACATCACACTGTGCCCTCTTAGCAGAATTAAAAGAAGGCAAAAAAGTAAAGCGATTGCAGTGGGAGGAGCTTAACTGATGATGATGTAATTGCTGTGGGAGGAGCTTCACTGATGATATTAGGTGCGTTCGACTTCATGCGGCGCCGCGCAAACCGATCGGCGGCTGACTTGAAGCAGTGCATGTCAGTTAGAAATTTAGTCTGACTTGAACCGGCGCCGACGCTACGTCACTGTCACGTGTGGCTTCAAAGTACCGCGATAGTGTTTCGAGAGCCGCCGCAGCTTTTTCAGAGCAACTGCAGGAGCGCTGATGACACACAGCTGTTTCACGATTGGCCAGATTCACTGCATGACAACAATGACGTGTTTTTCTAACATCTTCAAATCCAATACTGCTCATAAATCTGTGTTTTTAGAACAGTAAAAGCTTTTTTACTGTAGTCGCAATGTTATATTGAGTCACGTTTATCATGAAAGCATATATACCCCCACTTTATTAGTATTTAAATAGTATATATTTACGTTGAACTTTATTCTTGAACAGATGGCGCTGTATTAAGCAGTATATAAAAAGTGTTTATGTTGCTCATGAAAACGTTTCTGAAACGTCTGTGTATTTGACAAATATTGCATTTAATTCACTTCATCTGTCATAGAGTATGCAAACACCGCGTGAGCGTCACTAACGGGAGCAGAAATGTCCGGCTTGACGGCTCCGTTTTCAACTCCGCCCCCGACTGCAAGCGGCTACTCTCGTTGACTGCCGTCTGTAGCCCTGCTTCAAGTCGAACGCACCTAATGTAACAGGCTGAGTTTGGGGCGTCGTCAATGTAATCATTCAGCATAACAGATATATTTATATATAAAACAACATAGTTATTCTGACCTGTACTTATTAAAATATGTAAATAAAAAAACTGATCATACTATATTTTATTATATTTTAAATGATTAAAAAGTTCTTGCTAACAGTTGGGTAAAACCTAGTGGTGTGAAGGATAGTGGCAAATATAAAGATTTAAAAATGTCAAGACAAAAAGGGGGTTTTATAGTAATAAATAAATACAAATCAGCATATTTAGAACAAAAATCATTTGAGGACATATTCAAATACTATATTTAAGGATCATATATAGCGTAGCCCCAAAATATTCATTAATTGACATTTTAAATCTTTATATTTGCCACTATCCTTCTAGGTTTTGCTCAGTTGTTAGTAAGAACTTTTTAATCATTTAAAATATAATAAAATATAGTATGATCACTTTTTCTTTTACATATTTTAATAAGTACAGGTCAGAATAACTATGTTGTTTTATATAAAAATATATCTGTTATGCTGAAAGATAATGTAACATTATTTCACCTGTATTTTGACATTCTGTTTTCACAAAAGTTACTTGAAACATATAGACACTTGCATTTAATTGATTTTCTGTGTAAAATGACTTTTTTCGTTCAGTTCTGTCTAATATGGATAAGTCTATCTAATAATCAGATAGAACTATTAAACAAAGGAATTAAAATGTATACAAAAAAGTATTAGAACGATTGCTTTAATATTATTAGTAATAGAAAGGCAAACATTATAATACTTTCTCGTTTGCCGTCAGCATTCAGCAAATACGCATTTATATAATTTAAACAAATATTTGAATGACTAATGAACATTTAATTTCACAAACCTTGCAGACTTAGTCGAATCTAGTTGAGATCTTGTGAAGTGTGTATGTGTGTCCTGCATGATCGCGTGTTCTCTGCGTGACGGTCGGTCCGTGTGAATTGAATGCTGACTGGAGGAGAGTTCAGCTTCACTGGAGATGTGCGATCGACAAACTAAACTCATGATTTCAAATTATGCGGCACTTTATGCATTTGCCCACTGTCATATTCATGTCATTTCACTGTGTGCTGTATGTAAAATGTGTGTTACCTTGGCTTTATATTCAATTAGATTTTTATTATATATTTATTTGTGAAAAATGCTTTGTCTTCTAAAGTATATGTATGCTTATTTTACAAAATTATTTTTAATCCATTTTCAAATGATTTCAAATTCCTTAAATATTCATTAAAATAAATAAAATTATATCGGCTTTATATCAACCATCGTCCACCCTGCTTTCCAAGATATCGGCATTGGTATCGGCTGTCAAAAAACCCATATCGGTCGACCACTAATTAAAAAACTGCTGTGGGAGGAGCTGATCTGCCAAAATCAAAAATATACCAATTACATCATCATCAGTGAAGCTCCTCCCACATCAATTACATCATCATCAGTTAAGCTCCTCCCACTTCAATTACATAATCATCAGTTAAGCTCCTCCCACTGCAATCGCATTACTTTTTTTGCGTTCTTTTAATTCTGTTAAGAGGGCACAGTGGGACGTTTGGGTTTGTGATTTTGAAAAAAAAATGTTATCTCAATATTTTAAGGGATTTTTCTATAATGATACTTACAGGATGTTTTGCTGATTGTGTTTTTGTGCTGGTCTTGGCTTGTGCCGCTTTATTTTAAAAGGTTTATGATGTTTGTCTTCTTTGATCTAAGTTCATTATTGAAATGAATGTAGTTATCATAAAAGCAGACTATATTTAGATTCATATGGACTGCTGTAACTTTAGTTGATCTAAGTTCATTATTGAAATGAATGTAGTTATCATAAAAGCAGACTATATTTAGATTCATATGGACTGCTGTTACTTTAGTTTGGCTTGAGAAAGCCTAGCCTGAAAGTTTAAAGCAGTTGTAAAAGCCTGAAGTTTGAAAATTTAGATAGATTAGATAGATGTTGATAACATGTTTCTAGCATGATCAGCATGTTTCTAACATGATTGGCCTGTTACTAGCATTTTGCTGGCATGATTAGCAAGTAAATAGCATGATTATCAAGTTATTAGCATGTTGCAAGCATGATTAGCATGCTACTAGAATGTTGCTAGCATGATTAACAAGTAACTAACATGTTGTTAACATGATTAGCAAGTAACTAGCATGTTGCTAGCATGACTAGCAAGTTACTAGCATGTCTCTAGTATGTTTCTAGCCTGATTAGCATGTTACTGTCATGTTTTGTTATCATGATTAGCATGCTAATAGCATGTTGATAACATGATTAACAAGTGACTAGCATGTTTCTAGCATGATTAGCAAGTTACTAGCATGTCGCTAGCATTTTTATAGCATGTTTCTAGCATGATTAGCAAGTTACTAGCATGTCGCTAGCATTTTTATAGCATGTCGCTAGCATTTTTTAGCATGATTAGCAAGTAACTAACATGTTGGTAACATGATTATCATGTTATTAGCATATTGCTAGCATGATTAGCATGCTACTAGCATGTTATTGATAGCATGATTAGCAAGTGACTAGCATGTTTATAGCATCATTAGCATGCTACTAGCATGTTGTTAGTATGTTTTTAACATGATTAGCATGTCGCTAGGCTAGATAGAAATAGTCGGATGATAGATAAATTGCTAGGGTGTTGCTATGCGGTTGCTAGGGTAAACGGGGTGGTTGCTAAGGCATTGCTATGTGGTTGTTAGGGTGCCCGGGGCGGTTGCTAGGGTACTCTGGCTGGTTGCCACATGGTTTCTAGGCTACCCGGAGTGGTTGCTAGGTTGGCTAATTGCTAGAGTGTTGCTATGAAGATAGACAGACAGACAGACAGATATATAGGGTTGCTAAGGTACACAGGTCGGTTGCTAGGGTGTTGCTATGCGGTTGCTAGGGTTCTCTGTGTGGTTGCAGTGACACATTTCTCCAAATCTGTTGTTGTCGTTCTCAGACGGCGTTCGGTCTGGTGCGGATCATGATGGTCGTGGCTCCGTTCCTGTACGCCGGGACTCTGATCAGTAAGAACTTTGCAGCTCTGCTGGAGGAGCATGATATATTCGTGCCTGAGGATGATGACGACTGATCACAGGCCAGCGGTGTAACCTGCGAGTGTGTGTGTGTGTGTCAGACTCTCACACTGGAGTTTGTTTCCACAGACGCCGCTGATTTACGCCGTAAACTCTGGAGCGCTGCTGGAGGAGTCCCCGTGTTTTCACTCCTTCACGACGTCTGCTTCACATGAATCAGTTCTGTTCGTCTGTATATTACTGTGTATTTATGAGAATTCATTAAGAGCTGAATTCTTGATTCTGAGTGTTGATGACTGATCTATAATAAAGAATATATACACTACCATTCAAAAGCTTCAGCTTTCATGATACTTTTACTTTAATTCTTAAAATCAACTTTTATTCATCAAGCATGCATTAAATTGATCAAAAGTGCCAGTAACGACATTTATAATGTAACAAAAGTTTTCTATTTCAAATAAATTATGTTCTTTTGAACTTTCTATTGTATGATGGCGTTTTAGTGCTACATTAAATAATCTAAAATAAAGTGGAAATGTTTCGAGAATAAAGTCTAAATGTTTCGAGAATAAAGTCTAAATGTGTCGAGAATAAAGTCGAAATGTGTCGAGAATAAAGTCGAAATGTGTCGAGAATAAAGTCGAAATGTGTCGAGAATAAAGTCGAAATGTGTCGAGAATAAAGTCGAAATGTGTCGAGAATAAAGTCGAAATGTGTCGAGAATAAAGTCGAAATGTGTCGAGAATAAAGTCGAAATGTGTCGAGAATAAAGTCGAAATGTGTCGAGAATAAAGTCGAAATGTGTCGAGAATAAAGTCGAAATGTGTCGAGAATAAAGTCGAAATGTGTCGAGAATAAAGTCGAAATGTGTCGAGAATAAAGTCGAAATGTGTCGAGAATAAAGTCGAAATGTGTCGAGAATAAAGTCGAAATGTGTCGAGAATAAAGTCGAAATGTGTCGAGAATAAAGTCGAAATGTGTCGAGAATAAAGTCGAAATGTGTCGAGAATAAAGTCGAAATGTGTCGAGAATAAAGTCGAAATGTGTCGAGAATAAAGTCGAAATGTGTCGAGAATAAAGTCGAAATGTGTCGAGAATAAAGTCGAAATGTGTCGAGAATAAAGTCGAAATGTGTCGAGAATAAAGTCGAAATGTGTCGAGAATAAAGTCGAAATGTGTCGAGAATAAAGTCGAAATGTGTCGAGAATAAAGTCGAAATGTGTCGAGAATAAAGTCGAAATGTGTCGAGAATAAAGTCGAAATGTGTCGAGAATAAAGTCGAAATGTGTCGAGAATAAAGTCGAAATGTGTCGAGAATAAAGTCGAAATGTGTCGAGAATAAAGTCGAAATGTGTCGAGAATAAAGTCGAAATGTGTCGAGAATAAAGTCGAAATGTGTCGAGAATAAAGTCGAAATGTGTCGAGAATAAAGTCGAAATGTGTCGAGAATAAAGTCGAAATGTGTCGAAATTAAAGTGTAGCAATTAACGTTATAATATTTTGAGACTACAGCCTATATTGCAAATTGACAGAATTTGAAAGCGGAGACTTTGGAATTTCTCCCGTTGCTCCCAATCCGGGCCATTTGCATTCGCAATGTAGGCTATACTTTCAAAATATAACAACTTTAATCTCATAATTGAATCAGAATCAGAAATGTTTCTTGAGCAGCAAATCAGCATATTATCATGATTTCTGAAGATCATGTGACACTGAAGACTGGAGGAATGATGCTGAAAATACAGCAGGAATACATTACAGTTTAACAAATGTGGTTTGTTGAAAATCTGGAATCTGAGGGAGCAAAAAAATCTAAATATTGAGAAAATCATCTTTAAAGTTGTCCAAATGAAGTTCTTAGCAATGCATATTACTAATCAAAAATTAAGTTTTGATATATTTACGGTAGGAAATTTACAAAATATCTTCATGGAACATGATCTTTACTTAATATCCTAATGATTTTTAGCATCAAAGAAAAATCAATAATTTTGACCCATACAATGTATTGTTGGCTATTGCTACAAATATACCCCAGCGACTTAACACTGCTTTTGTGCTGCAGGCTCACATATTATAAGCATCCTGTATAACGATCAATCTGTGAGTAGACTGAGAAACAGACGCAAGTGCTTCTGTTGAAATAACGATACGGTACTCAATGAAACACACGCAGACCGGAGAGAGTTTGAGCATCAGTGTATATTTACAGTCCAGAAGCAGAAAATCACAACACACTTCAGGGATCAGAGGTCAGGGGTCGTGTCCGTGGTAGAATCTGGACAGGAAGTCGGCCGGACGCTGGGCCTCGGTCTCGTGGAAGTAGCGCATGATGTGCGTCTTCTGCTTCCAGACGTTGATGGTCTCCTCCAGCTCCATCTTCCCCTGCAACACAGGAGCGCGCGCTCAGATCACAGACGCTCACGCTGGCGGACGCTAGCACGCTAACACACACCTTGATGACCAGCATGTCGATGACGCGCGGGTCAGTCACGTGCTTGTTCCTGTCGAACATCTGCCGCAGCTTCTCGTGGCCCTGCCGCGCCGTGATGTCCAGCTGGAACGTGTGCACTGAAACACAGCACAGCCATGTGGACAAACACATATATATAACCGCCAGTAGGTGGCAGCAAGTCACTGTTAATAAGTGAGTCACTGCGATTGAACTGAATCATTCAAACGGCTGATTCACTGAGAAAAAGAATCACTGAACAAATCATTCTGATGAACTGATACAGAAATAAAAAAAACGAATCAAAACGACTCATTTGAACACGTCAAACTTCAATTCTCTTATTTCAAAAATAACCAAATTATTTATATATATATATATATATATATATATATATTTTCTGAGTGTTTTAAAAATATATA
>NW_015647453.1:7988-9335 GCF_001515625.1 Sinocyclocheilus rhinocerous
TATATAATTTCTGAGTGTTTTAAAAATACATATACATTTAACTCTTGTATGAAATAAAAACGGTAAAGAAACAGTATTTCTACCATTTTAATAAAAAAGACTAAAAGAGTCACTGAACGAATCTATGTTATGGCATACTGTTTTTACACACGTCAAACTTCAATTCTTTTAAAAACAAAAACTGATTCGATTCACTAATGAATCATTAGCTTCAGTTGATTCGATTCACTAATGAATCATTTGCTTCAGTTTATTCGATTCACTAATGAATCATTTGCTTCAGTTCATTTTGACAGAGGAATTTAACCAGAAACTGCGACTGTTTAGCGGTCAGACGGAGTGTTTGTTTGTGTTGTTGTTGTTGGTGTGTGTGTGTGTGTGTATTTTCTCGTGAGTGTGTAGTTCATGATAGTGTTTGTGTGTGTTTTCTCGTGTGTGTGTGTGACCTTGACTCGGTTCTCTCTCTCTCTCTCTGTGTGTGTGTTGTACCTGTGCTAGGCACCTCTCGGTACCAGGCCCGGTAGAGCTCGCGGGCCCTGCGCCTGGCTTCACTCAGGTCGCGGCTGAAGATCGGTTTAACGGCTTTAACGGCGGCGGCTCCGGAGCGAGTCGCTGCGCTGGACGCCATCGTTAAACTGCGCTGCTGCTCTCTCTGCGCATGCGCGACTCCGCTGCGCTTCAAAGCCAAAGCAGCGCCGCCTCCTTCCGGCGCGGAGCGGAAGTGCGCGGTCAAAACATCCGGCACAGAGTCTGTAGCGCTCATTTACATAATTTCGAAGGAAGCTTGTTTATTCATCATTTATGTGTTTCTATATCAGACTAATGTGTCGACAACTTTTATTTAGTACCGCACCATTTTCTTTTGCTGTTAAATTATGTACGGTCATCTTGTTAATTCTGAGTTCTGTAGTAATCGCTGGTTCGTGAAAAACTGGAGGGATTGAGTAATAAACACACATTTCAGTTTTTCTCCTCAGTTTGAGAGTGATGTGAAGAAACAAAGAAGATACGATTGGGATTGAATATAAAAACACCAAGGCCCACCGAAGGTCATCAGGATGACTTAAAACTGTTTAAAATAACATAAAACAAACATTCAGATGAGCTAAAAGAACTAAAAATGAAGGTATTTCTTATTTTAATGCTTGTTTTGTTGTTGTTGTCCATGAGAATTAGGATTCTGTTTTGGAAAACCGGGATATTTAAAAGAGGTTTGATTTCTTGAACTGGAAAAAAAATCATTGAAATTAATAATGTCTTAAAATATATATTTATTGGAAATCCTATGATGCCTTTGAATATTGTTCTGGATAATGAATGGACTTGAGTCAGAAACATCTGATTTAG
>NW_015647453.1:10070-15256 GCF_001515625.1 Sinocyclocheilus rhinocerous
GAAACACGCATTACACACACACACGAGAGAAACACACGCGTTACACACGAGAAACACATTACAGACACACACACACACACGAGAGAAACACACATTACACACGAGAAACACGCATTACACAAACACACACACACACGAGAGAAACACACACGAGAAACACGCATTACACACACACACACGAGAGAAACACACACGAGAAACACGCATTACACACACACACACACGAAAGAAACACACGGGAAACACATGCGTTACACACACACGTTAAACACGGGAGAAACACGTGCGTTACACACGAGAAACACACATTACACATGGGAAACACACGTTATACACACGAGAGAAACACACACGTTACACATGGGAAACACACACACACACGGGAAACACATGCGTTACACACACACGGGAGAAACATGCGTTACACACGAGAAACACATTACACATGGGAAACACACACACAAGAGAAACACACGTTACACACGAGAGAAACACACGTTACACACACACACACACACACAAACACACGAAATATTTATTGGAAATCCTATGATGCCTTTGAATATTGTTCTGGATAATGAATGGACTTGAGTCAGAAACATCTGATTTAGACTTTGTTTAGTGTTACTACCGATATAAAACCACTCAGATTATCTTAAACAGATAGTAAATGAACAGTCTTTAACACTAGTTAGTCAATCACTGCCACATCAACTCACCTCTGCTGGCTATTAACACACAGCTGACACCTTTCTGCTTAGTTTCAATGGCAAACACTCAATTTACCACAACTCTGAACTTTTCAGTTTTCTGAAGCCAAAACATTAAAGAACAGTCACTCAAGAGTCCAGAGACCAAAGAACCCATGTTTTATTAGTCCTAGTGTGATATGTTTACATAAGCGTTAAACTCTAAAATGAAATATGACGACAAGAAATGCAAACATCTTTTAAAAAACATTGGCTCATTAAAGCTAAGCTCTTTGTTTTTGTGGCACAAAGGCAGTTGAACGAACACACACACACACAGGAGCACGAGGCACATATAATCAGATATTAGTTTGGCGGATGAACCCAGTGAGACTCTGATTATTCATACGTGTGTGTGTGTGTGTGTGTGTGTGTGAGAGAGACGTTCCAGTTCTGTTCCCAGGAGTCGAACACACACAGAGACGTGAGAAAGTGCAGAAGCGTTTGTTCCAGTGTCCCGCAGCTGATTGGGCTGAAATGAAGGCACGTGTGTGAGGCTCCGCCCCTCAGGAGGCGTGTGTGTGTGTGTGTGTGTGAGCGTGTGTGTTGTCGGTCTGCGGTCCATCGTGCAGCGCGCTCAGTGCCAGTCTCAGGTGTTCTCTCAGCGTCTCGGCCTCGCGCTCGCTGCGGCTCTTCATCACGCTCAGCTCCTCACACACCTCACGGTAGCGCTCGCACACGCTGCTCTTCTCCTGACACACACACAAGAGAAACACACGTTACACACACACAACACACGTTACACACACACACACACACACACACAGGAAACACACACACACAGGGAAACACGTTACACAGGGAAACACGTTACACACACATGGGAGAAACACGCTTTACACACGAGAAATACGCATTACACACACACACACAATGGCAAACACTCAATTTACCACAACTCTGAACATTTCACTTTTCAGCTTCGTGAAGACAAAACATTAAAGAACAGTCACTCAAGAGTCCAGAGACCAAAGAACCCATGTTTTATTAGTCCTAGTGTGATATGTTTACATAAGCGTTAAACTCTAAAATGAAATATGACGACAAGAAATGCAAACATCTTTTAAAAAACATTGGCTCATTAAAGCTAAGCTCTTTGTTTTTGTGGCACAAAGGCAGTTGAACACACACACACACAGGAGCAGGAGGCACATATAATCAGATATTAGTTTGGCAGATGAACCCAGTGAGACTCTGATTATTCATACGTGTGTGTGTGTGTGTGTGTGTGAGAGACGTTCCAGTTCTGTTCCCAGGAGTCGAACACACACAGAGACGTGAGAAAGTGCAGAAGCGTTTGTTCCAGTGTCCCGCAGCTGATTGGGCTGAAATGAAGGCACGTGTGTGAGGCTCCGCCCCTCAGGAGGCGTGTGTGTGTGTGTGTGTGTGAGCGTGTGTGTTGTCGGTCTGCGGTCCATCGTGCAGCGCGCTCAGTGCCAGTCTCAGGTGTTCTCTCAGCGTCTCGGCCTCGCGCTCGCTGCGGCTCTTCATCACGCTCAGCTCCTCACACACCTCACGGTAGCGCTCGCACACGCTGCTCTTCTCCTGACACACACACACACACACGAGAGAAACACACGCGTTACACACGAGAAACACGCATTACACACACACACACGAGAGAAACACACGTTACACACGAGAAACACGCATTACACACACACACACGAGAGAAACACACGTTACACACGAGAAACACGCATTACACACACACACACGAGAGAAACACACACGAGAAACACGCATTACACACACACACACGAGAGAAACACACACGAGAAACACGCATTACACACACACACACACACACACATGAGAGAAACACACACGTTACATTACAGACACACACACACGGGAAACATGCGTTACACACACACACGGGAGAAATACGTTACACATGGGAAACATGCGTCACACACACACGAGAAACACACGTTACACAGGGAAACACGTTTTACACACACACACACACACACATGGGAGAAACACGCTTTACACACGAGAAATACGCATTACACACACACACACACAAAAGAAACACACACACACGGGAAACACATGCGTTACACACACACACACACACGTTACACACGGGAGAAACACATGCGTTACACACGAGAAACACACATTACACACGTTATACACACGAGAGAAACACATGAGAAACACACACGAGAGAAACACACGTTACACACACACACACACACACAAGAGAAACACATAAGCTACACATGGGAAACACAGGAAACACAGGTTACACACACACGTTACACACGGGAGAAACACATGCGTTACACACACACACACACACGTTACACACGGGAGAAACACATGCGTTACACACGAGAAACACACATTACACACGTTATACACACGAGAGAAACACACGTTACACACGTTATACACACGAGAGAAACACACGTTACACACGTTATACACACGAGAGAAACACACGTTACACACGTTATACACACGAGAGAAACACACGTTACACACGTTATACACACGAGAGAAACACACGTTACACACGTTATACACACGAGAGAAACACACGTTACACACGTTATACACACGAGAGAAACACACGTTACACACGTTATACACACGAGAGAAACACACGTTACACACGTTATACACACGAGAGAAACACACGTTACACACGTTATACACACGAGAGAAACACACGTTACACACGTTATACACACGAGAGAAACACACACGTTACACATGGGAAACACAGGAAACACAGGTTACACACACACGTTACACACGGGAAACACATGCGTTACACACACACACGAGAAAAAAAACACACATTACAGACACACACACACGGGAAACATGCGTTACACACACACACGAGAAAAAAAACACACATTACAGACACACACACACGGGAAACATGCGTTACACACACACACGGGAGAAATACGTTACACATGGGAAACATGCGTCACACACACACGAGAAACACACGTTACACAGGGAAACACGTTTTACACACACACACACACACACATGGGAGAAACACGCTTTACACACAAGAAATACGCATTACACACACACGAAAGAAACACACACGGGAAACACATGGGAGAAACACAGGAAACACACGTTACACACAAGAGAAACACACACACACACACACACAGGAAACACACACACACGAGAGAAACACACGAGAGAAACACACAAGAGAAACACATTCGTTACACACGGACACCAAAAGAAATGCTCCACACACACCGGAAACACGCATTACACAGAGACACCCATATGGGAAACACATGCTTTACACACACACACACACACACACACACACACAAAGGAAACACATATTACACTCGGGAAACGTGTTACACATAAGACATTCACGCATTACACACAGAAAGACACATACACACACACACGCAAGAAACATGCATTACACACAGGAAACACACGAGTCACACACACACACACACAAGAAACACATGCGTTACACATGGGAAACACACAGGAAACACAGGTTACATACACATACACACACTCTAGAAACACATGCGTTGCACACAGACACCAAAAGAAAACACTGACACACGGGTTACACACACACTCACACACAGGAAATGTGTTACACACAGATGCACACGTTACAGGAAACACTGTTACACATGGGACACACATTACACACAAGAAGCATGCGTTACACACAGGATGTTACAACATGTGTTACACAGACACACAGGAAACACGTGTTACACATAGGGCTGAACGATTTTGGAAAATAATTGCGATTTTTTTTAGCAATATTGCGATTTCATATGCGATAATTTTTTTAAAGCTCTTTATGTTCTGTATTATTCAACAAAGACAAGCTATAAATCATTGTATAGTATGCCCAACACAATATTAGATAGATTAAACATAAATGTTCTTTTCTGTAGGCCAGGCCTATATGTTACGATGAAATTAGGTGATGCAGGAATTGATATGAATGACATTTTTATTTAACAACTACAATCACAGTACATTGACTGATTTGTTGAACTTCCAACATTGTAAGCATGATAATTATGTTTAAATAAGCCTGGTGTAAACATTAATATGAAAGTCAGTAACAAATCACACAAACTAAAGTAGATTGCAGAAATATAAAAACAAATCTGTTGCATTACCACACTACTTTAGGTAATTCAAAGTCACTGTAATAAACATATGTAAACATGTGCACTGCACTTTTTAAACACTGTCTGTTAACTTTAAACCAGTGGTTCTCAAACTTTTTTGGTCGCACTGTAACACCGAGTTGAAATGTTAAACAGCCCAGATGGGAAACTGTGTGGGGCTAATAATGCACGGGAGACGAGAGGATGGCGTATTTTCCCGAGTTTAATAAAACACCTCAAGCACCGACACACTCGTCCACATACATGGGGGAACGAGTGAGGGAAAAAA
>NW_015647453.1:15761-17419 GCF_001515625.1 Sinocyclocheilus rhinocerous
TGTGCACTGCACTTTTTAAACACTGTCTGTTAACTTTAGACCAGTGCTTCTCAAACTTTTTTGGTCACACGCCCCTTTAAACCTATAAAAAAAATACAGTAGAACCCATTATAATCAGTGACGCTGTGTACACTGGATGCGGCGCGGCGCGACCATAGACTGTATGAAACGTGTTACATATGGACACACACACACACACACACAGAGAGAGAGAGACAAGTGTGTTACCGTGGTGAGGAAGAGCAGCTGGTTGCGGAGGCTGCTGAGCTGCTTGTGTAAGTACTGCAGTTCATTCTCTCTCACACGCAGCAGCACCTGCCACACACACACACACACACACACGATCAACACAGAGATGAAGAAACAACACAGCAGGCATCTGATTTCAAGTGACTATCCCTAAACTGATCAGGAGCAGCCAGGAGGATGATCACCTCACTTCCTGTCCTTCACGAACATGTGATCTTTTACATAATCAACGGATCGTTCCTGAAGAACATGTATACTCCGTGTTCTTTTATTCACACGTAGTGCTTGTTTTGTGTTTTTGACCGCGCTCGGCTAACAGGGCTGTTTACTGACACAGATTTCACATTTGATTCAGAATCACAAGCTCTTGATTCAGTTTGATACTGATCTGTCTGGATGTGTGTGATGCACCGTGCATGTGACAGAAACACATTACAGGGAGTCACTGCACATCACCTGTGTCTCACACCACGACCTCTCAGTGCCGTCAGTCTCTCCGTCTGACCCTTGACCTGTGACCAGAGACCGAATGACCTTGACCTCCTCCGACAGACGCGCCTGGAGGTCCTACACACACACACACACACACATTAATACTCAGAGATGCAAACAGGTAAGGGGAAAATTGCTCATGCTCATTTGTACTTACTTTAAGGTATTATATGTCCAAAACAGTCATTTTTCACACACACAAAAAAAAAAAAATATCAAGATTGATTATATTTGGTCAAAATCCCATGTTATAAAAGATGAAGTGCTATGCAGGCTATTTAAGACAATATTGGCTGATTAGACGGCAATGCTGACCTAAAATGCAAAATGTAAAAAAATAAAAATAATAATAAAACAGCATATTATTAATCGTATGCTACCGATTCTCGTATTAGGCTGCTGAACTAGAACTACACTGTAATGCACAGATCAGTGTATTAATACACATGCAGTGCTTACATCTGATTGAGACCAAAGCAACAGTGTGCATGTGAACCGTGGGTGTTAATATAAAGTATGTACTGAAATATGTAGTAGAAAACCCATGAAAGTGTATGTTATTTAAAAATCGACATTGTTTTTGGACTCTGGGGGGCGCCGTTATTTTATGTGCACAGTACATTCTGCCTTGAAGGCGTAAAATGGTTGCATCCAGGGACCCCTTTAAGCTTCTGTGAGCTCAGACTGGAGTTTTTGTTGGTGTTTTGGGTTTTTTATGCGGTACCTGGTTGTCTCTCTTCAGTTGCTCCATCTGTGTGTCTTTCTGGCTCACGAGTCGCTCCGCATCCAGACTGTGCTGCTGCGCTCGCTTCAGCTCCACACACTTCTGAGAGTATCGCTCCGACAGAGACGCCAGCTCCCTCCGCAGAGACGCCAGCTCCACCCTGCACACACACACACACACACATTATAACACA
>NW_015647453.1:17586-25272 GCF_001515625.1 Sinocyclocheilus rhinocerous
ACACACACACATACACACGCACACACGCACACACACACACGCGCACACACATTTTGTCCCCTAATTAAAGGAAAATAAATCAACACACGCTCACACACACACACACACTTACACTCACACACACGCTCACTCACACACTTACACTCACACACACGCTTACACTCACACATACTCACACACACACACTTACACTCACACACGCTCACACACACTCACGCTCACACACACTCACTCACACACACACCACAGCAGTGTTACTCACATGTCTCAAACACACACACACACACACACACACACAATACAACACACACTCATCCTCACACACACATACTTTAACACACTAACACACACACTCACACACTCATACTTTAACACACTCACATTATAACACACACACTCACACTATAACACACACACACACACTCTGTGAGTGAGAGTGTGTGTCTGTGCTATAGTGTGTACTCACAGTTGCTGTTTGCCGAGCGTGTGTGAATCCGTCCCATGAGTCTCTCTGAGTTGTGTGGTTTTCTCCAGCTCCTCTCTTTGTGCTTTCTGTAGCGCCTCCATCACTGACAACACAAACACACCGTGTTACACTCACACACACACATGTACATCTCTGCAGCACTACGGCTAACACTGATCACCACTGAACTGAACACACACTGGAGGAGTCCAGCGGAAAACACGCTCGTATTCATGCAAACCCCAGGATTTCTGTGGACGGAATCGCGGAATCCAGTCATGAAGACAGAATTTACTCTATAACGCGCAATGTCACGGAATTTGCCAAATTTTGGACTAATAAAGGTCAGTACACTTAAATCAAAACACATTATGGACTAGCGTCTGTGAACATTAAGCTGCAAAAATACAGTTTAAATATGAATCCTGCATGTTCTGCGCATCTCTGTGAGAATGAATGACGCAGAATCGCGGTTTTGTTTACTACGCGGTTATTTCAGCCTCTGCTGTTTCACTAGAGAGGACACGAACAACATCTCCAGAACTGCTCTCAGAGGCATTTCATGAGCATTTCATCGGAGAAAAAACTATCGTCATGTATCATATACAAACAGAAACCAGACAAAATAAAAGTTTGGTTTAACTTGAAGAAATTGTGACAGAAATATATGACTTATTGTAGGCCTACTGAATTATTCATTATAAAACGGAGAGTTCCGGTGCTTGATTCTGATTGGCTGAGCCGCGTTCGAAGCTGTTGTAAATTACTCTACAAAGTAACATACACCTTTGTTTACTTCTGTGTGTTGCTCGGCAACCACTTTGTTGCAACCACAACTGTTTCTGAGGAACTACATTGTTTGGTGGAAGAATACTGTTTTTATTAATATCATTACACTTTATTTGCTCTGTTTTATTCTGTGAAACCTTACTACGTATATGGAATAACCGTTTTATAAAAGCAATAAGCCCCGTGAAGCCGTGGTTTACAGTGAATTTATAACAGCTAAGGGGGTTTTGGCCTTCACTGTAAACCACGGCTTCTTGGGGCTTATTGCTTTATTAAAACATTATTTTTTAAAGGAATATTTACCAGAAAAATTATTTACCAGAATGCATTTCCAGAATGCAAAATGTAAATACACAACAGTTTTTCTGAAAATAAATAAAATAACAGGCTAATAACTTAATAATAATGAATAATTTTTTTATAAAATCAGCTAACCAGAGAAAATTTCCCATTAAAATGGAACAGAATTTGGCAAAAATAACTGAATTTGAGGGAAAAAATACGTATTTCATAGGGCCTTGTCATTTTTGTTCAACCCTTAATAAATTGCAGGTAAATTGTGCAAGTTTAATGATTTCAATTAACTAGACATGCTTTTTGATTGTTTTGTTTTTTTTACATTTAAGCATAAAAACAGAGTCTAGAAAAATTTAAAACGGACAGAAAACGGAATCCAGAAAATGTGCAGAGAGTGAAGCTCCGCCCACTATAGAGCGAGCTCTGCAGTGATTGGTCAGTACCGCGCGCGGTGGCGTCGCTCTCCTCCTTTAGCAGCGCGTCTCGTTCCCGCTCCAGTGCGCTGATCTGCTGCGAGTGCTGCTTCTCCAGCTCCTCCAGCGCCTCCCTGTGTGCGCGCTCCATCTGCTGCAGCACCGCCCCGCAGCCAGACTCCGCCCCCCTCCCCGGCCCCGCCCCCCGTCATAACTCAATAGCTTTTCAACCATCATCCAAAAACCTTGTATCTGATAAATATTTGTGAATGTGTAAACTTTTCGCATTTTACCATGTTTTCACCATCACTTACTAACAACTTGTTTAATTAAAAAGATTAGAAGCTCTTTGAAATCTTTAAATAATACTTCAACGATATCTAAACCAATGTGATGCAAGAAAACATATATAATTAATCAACATTTATGATATATATCTGAATGTCATTATATCATACATTTACACATGGACAAACACGGGAATAAAACATTTTTCCAGAATATCGGCATAATATCATGTCAATAATGTATTTTGATAGCCTTGACGTATTTTCAAAGATTGGTTCCCACCAAAAAGGTGCGTTTCTTAATTTTTCCGAATTTCCTCAGTTCAGAAATGCCCCGGATGCGTTCCATAATTATATAAGGGTTAATGGGTCTCTCTGTGTTCTATTCAGTTCTCATAAAGGCATTCATGAGAGCAGATAGACTTTATTCACGCACTACCTCCCTCTCCAGCGCCTGATTGGCTGACGACCGCGAGCCCACCGGTGGGAGTGACCTCGTCTCTTTGAGCGGCAGCCGCTCAAACTCCGCCCACTTCCTCTCAATCTCCTCCTCTATTCGCCTCTGTTCCGACTGCTGGCCCGCCCCCTTCCGCGAAAGCACCGCCTCCCACTGGTTGTGGGCGTCGGCACGCGGCCGCTCCTCCTGCCATTGGCTGTGCTCTCTCACCTGCCCCTCCCCCGACTCTCTCTGATTGGTGGAGGCAGGGGTAGAAGGCGTGGCTAAGGGCGACAGCTCAACATAGTCGAATTTGCGGTGGGCGGGGTTTGCGGTGGTGGAGGTGGCCTCTGATTGGCTGCGGAGCCGGAGGGATGAGGAATGATGGGCGTTTTCTTTATCGCTGCTGCAGTTGGGCAGCCTGAAACACACATGCACAGATACAACACGTCAACACGACTCACTAGTGTCTCATTAGCTCTGCAACTAATGACAACCTATTGATGAATCAGATCTAAATCATGCTCAGTGCTCTCCATCAAACTCAAGTCTATATAATCTATGTCAAGCAAACATGAATAGTGCCAATAAGAAAAAACACCGACAGAATCACAACTGAAAATAATATAACTAAGGTGTTTTTAGTACACTATAATAATTAAATCAATAAACAATATAATGTTAAATATAAAATGTGTATATAACAGAAATGAGAGAAATAAGCATTATTATTTTTATTACTTAAATATTTTAATTTGATTAAAAAATGAAAAATTTATAAACAGTATATCATAATATTACTACTGAATCGAAAAGTTATTATTTAAAGATATTTTTAAATTATTAAAAGCAACATTAATAATACGATCATACTGTAAAATAAAAAGTATATTATTATCATAATTATAAATACTTTATATATTCTATTGTTTTAAATTATAAGAGTTATAACCTAATAACACTACTGTACCGTATTGAGTATATTGACAATAACAATTATGCTTATTTATATATTTTTAGTTTATTAACATATAATAAAAAGTAACAGAGATAGATCTATTATACTTTAAAAATGAGTATATAATTAAAAAAAATTATTACTTTAATAATTATAAATAAGTATTACTTAATTACTTCAATTATGGTTATT
Source organism: Sinocyclocheilus rhinocerous (assembly GCF_001515625.1). NCBI lineage: Eukaryota > Metazoa > Chordata > Actinopteri > Cypriniformes > Cyprinidae > Sinocyclocheilus > Sinocyclocheilus rhinocerous. The sequence goes on from NW_015647453.1 coordinate 21,425, forward strand.
ACTTAAATATTTTCATTTTATTAAACTACACAATTTTTAAATGTTACAATTATAATTATACTAATTATAATTATTACAACAACAATGGTCATTATTTAAATGTATTATTTTATTAATTTATAAAAATGAATAAACGTTACTAACATACTATTATATTGTAAAGTATAAATAAGTGTTTAACAACAATAATTATTGTTTCAATATTTTATTTTGTTAAATTATAAAAATCAATAATATAAATATAAGTAAGAATACTATTGAATTTTCAAATGAAAAACATTGTATTTAATAATAATAATAATAACAATAAAACAATTTATTTTACAGAACAACAACATTACAATACTAATATTTAAGGCTGTCCTAATTTCTTTGCTTTCTAACATTAAGCTACAGAGCTTGTATTTTGTCGGGAAAACCACAGTGAGCCGTAAAGCTTTGCTTTTGTTGATAACAGATTTAAACAATTCTCATTACGAATTTGGAAAGATGGTACAGATTGGCACATGCAGGTTTCCAAATGCATGATATTAAGTGTTGTTATTAGGTGATTTTGTGACTCACAGCACTGTGTGTGTGTGTGTGTGTGTGTGTGAGTGTGTGTGTGTGAGAGGGTAGGTGAGTGTGTGTGTGTGTGTGAGAGTGAGTGAGTGAGTGAGTGAGAGTGCGTGAGAGTGAGTGCGAGAGTGAGTGCGTGAGAGTGAGTGCGAGAGTGAGTGCGTGAGAGTGAGTGCGAGAGTGAGTGCGTGAGAGTGAGTGCGAGAGTGAGTGCGTGAGAGTGAGTGCGAGAGTGAGTGCGTGAGAGTGAGTGCGAGAGTGAGTGCGTGAGAGTGAGTGCGAGAGTGAGTGCGTGAGAGTGAGTGCGAGAGTGAGTGCGTGAGAGTGAGTGCGAGAGTGAGTGCGTGAGAGTGAGTGCGAGAGTGAGTGCGTGAGAGTGAGTGCGAGAGTGAGTGCGTGAGAGTGAGTGCGAGAGTGAGTGCGTGAGAGTGAGTGCGAGAGTGAGTGCGTGAGAGTGAGTGCGAGAGTGAGTGCGTGAGAGTGAGTGCGAGAGTGAGTGCGTGAGAGTGAGTGCGAGAGTGAGTGCGTGAGAGTGAGTGCGAGAGTGAGTGCGTGAGAGTGAGTGCGAGAGTGAGTGCGTGAGAGTGAGTGCGAGAGTGAGTGCGTGAGAGTGAGTGCGAGAGTGAGTGCGTGAGAGTGAGTGCGAGAGTGAGTGCGTGAGAGTGAGTGCGAGAGTGAGTGCGTGAGAGTGAGTGCGAGAGTGAGTGCGTGAGAGTGAGTGCGAGAGTGAGTGCGTGAGAGTGAGTGCGAGAGTGAGTGCGTGAGAGTGAGTGCGAGAGTGAGTGCGTGAGAGTGAGTGCGAGAGTGAGTGCGTGAGAGTGAGTGCGAGAGTGAGTGCGTGAGAGTGAGTGCGAGAGTGAGTGCGTGAGAGTGAGTGCGAGAGTGAGTGCGTGAGAGTGAGTGCGAGAGTGAGTGCGTGAGAGTGAGTGCGAGAGTGAGTGCGTGAGAGTGAGTGCGAGAGTGAGTGCGTGAGAGTGAGTGCGAGAGTGAGTGCGTGAGAGTGAGTGCGAGAGTGAGTGCGTGAGAGTGAGTGCGAGAGTGAGTGCGTGAGAGTGAGTGCGAGAGTGAGTGCGTGAGAGTGAGTGCGAGAGTGAGTGCGTGAGAGTGAGTGCGAGAGTGAGTGCGTGAGAGTGAGTGCGAGAGTGAGTGCGTGAGAGTGAGTGCGAGAGTGAGTGCGTGAGAGTGAGTGCGAGAGTGAGTGAGAGTGAGTGAGTGAGAGAGAGTGTGTGTGAGAGTGAGTGAGAGAGAGTGTGTGTGAGAGTGAGAGTGTGTGTGAGTGAGTGAGTGAATGTGTGAGTGAATGTGTGTAAGTGAGTGAGTGTGTGTGAGCTGGACTGACTGTGTGAGGTCTGGAGAGCTGCTGGGCCGGACGTTCTTCCTCAAGACCTCGATCCAGTTCCTGCGTATGCCGGCCGTCATGGCGGAGAGCGTGAAGACAGCGTCTCTGGTCTGCAGGACACACACACACACACACACACACACACACACACACTGAGTATCAGCAGATCAGCGCAGGAATGCAGCGAGTCCAGACGTGATCCTGTACTGACCTGAATCTGAAAGCCGTAGTTCTTCTCCACCTCAAACTCCGAGACCTTCACACACGCCTTCAGGTCGATCTCGCCATCCACCTCGTCCCTCTGAGCACACAGACGCATAACAACCGTATAACAACAGCCGTATCATCATCATCAGAAACCATTCAGAAGATCAGCATACTACAATGATTTCTGAAGATCATGTGACACTGAAGACTGGAGTAATGATGCTGAAAATACAGCTGCGCATCACAGAAATACATTACAGTTTAACACATATTCACTTAGAAAACAGCTGCTTTACATTCTAATAATATTACAGTATGAATAAGAGACAGATAAGTATTGTATTGTGACTTTGCTGGTGATACACAGCCCTAGTTATTAGCGTGTGTTCGTGTGTTATTAGTGCGTGTTAATAGCATGTGTCCGTGTGTTCACGTAATATTACCATGTGTTCTTATGTTATTAGTGTGTGTTTGCATATTATTAGCGCATGTTCACGTGTGTTCACGTTATTAGCATTTTTGTGAGTGTTCATGTGTTATTAGCGTTTGTTCGTGTGTGTTAGCGTGTGATTCTCACCTCCTCTGCTGCAGAGTCTCTGTAGTACTTCAGTCCAGCATCTGTCAGCACAAACCAGTGTTTCCTCCACTGCACGCACACACACACACACTCTCTCTCTCTCTCTCTCTCACTCACACACACTCTCTCTCTCTCTCTCTCTCTCACACACACACACTTTACCAGATAATATTAGCAAACCCGTCTCTATCATGATTACTTTCACATGATTTTGCTTAGGGATGTTCATTTCGGTTATTTTTCCTAACCGACGCTCGTTAACCGATTATTAACCGTTAACCGACAAGATTATTTTAAATTCGAATTTAATTAAATTAGAAAGGATAAGTGTCTGTGACCCGTTAAAAAATATTAACATTTGTTTCCCGGGGACTAATTTTACATGCGCAAAAAGCAGCAAACAACAGAAGATGAGGATTCACATGGTCTTCGTATCACATCACGCACCTGCAGCGCTTCTGCGAGCGGAGAAAAACATCATAAAGCTAGGCTAAAGGCCTACATATATAACGATAAATAGGCCTATACGAGAAATATATGTTTACTTAAATAATAAATAAAGAAAATGAAAGAAAAACTGTGCAACAAGTAGCCTAGTATGCAGTTTTGGTTAATTGTTGTGCTGCGCGAAAGGAAACAGACGGCAGAAAGCGGCATCCTATTTTTCTTTAGGCTTATTTTACAAAAGCACAAAGATTTGTTTTTATTGTGAATCTACACAAATAAAGGCAAACCTTTTACAATTCTGATTCTCTTTATGACTAAAAGGAGTAGTTGCTTCCACTGTTAGAAGGAAAAAACTCAAGTGATTGTGCCTGCGCGCGCACAGTTAAGCTTTGCTACCTTTGCTACCTTAATGCAGTCTGTTCATTATCATAATAAAATACAGTAAATACATAAAATACAGGGGGAAAAAACACACTGCTCAGTTTAAATATGTAGAGAACCGTTAAGTGTTATCACCGTACCGCCGTGATGTTATGCTAAACATTTAGTTTTACGTGGATATTGGAACGCGAGTGAAGTAGGCTACATAATAAATAATAATTTGCCATTCAAATACATCGCAAATACGGAAACATTTGATTTTGTGTGGAATGAGACACCCAACGTTGGTTTCAGTTTCGTTTTAGCCTAAATGAATTCGTTTTGGCTTGTCGTTTATAT
>NW_015647453.1:25324-27526 GCF_001515625.1 Sinocyclocheilus rhinocerous
TACATAATAAATAATAATTTGCCATTCAAATACATCGCGAATACGGAAACATTTGATTTTGTGTGGAATGAGAGACCCAACATTGGTTTCAGTTTCGTTTGAACCTAAATTAATTCGTTTTGGCTTGTCGTTTATATTGCTATAGCTTCTTATATTTTAAATTATTGTTCTTTTCTAAATATCGTTAATTGAAAGGATGTGTTGTGGAGGGGAACTAAAACAGCCTAGCTATGTTTACAGTGTTTATTAAAATGCGACTTTTTTTTTTCCTCTAAAAAACGCATTTTTTTTTATATACGCATAGCGTATTTCAACCATGCAGCAAACCTTTTTTAATATTTTGATAAATTACAAAATTCTTCACGGTCGGTTAACGGGTAACCGGTTAAAATGAACATCCCTAATTTCGCAGTGTTGCTTCGACACAAGAGTGTATCCTTCCCATGCACTTCTAAGCCTATTTGTCCTGCTGCTCGTAAGATTAAGACGGAGAACGTTCTGTTTATATCAGGACAGCATTAGCTGTTGCTGTTGTGACAAAAATAGAGAAAAAAAATTTAATCTAAATTTAAAACATTCTCCGCTTATAAATTAACTTTTTCATATCAACTTTTAACCATTAACAATATTATTGCATTATTGTGTTTCTGATTATTAATGCATTTTATAGCATTTTCTATGTATGTTTTGGGTGCTTTTTTAATGTACATCTTGTGTATATTGATGATGTACAGCAGAATGGTCTACTATATCTATCTATCTCTCTGACTATTTCTATCTATCTATCTCTCTATCTGACTTATTTATCTATCTATCTATCTATCTATCTATCTATCTCTCTATCTGACTATCTCTCTATCTGACTATCTGACTATCTCTCTATCTATCTATCTATCTATCTGACTATCTCTCTATCTGACTATCTATCTCTCTATCTGACTATCTCTCTATCTGACTATCTGACTATCTCTCTATCTATCTATCTATCTATCTGACTATCTCTCTATCTGACTATCTGACTATCTCTCTATCTATCTTCTATCTGACTATCTCTCTATCTGACTATCTCTCTATCTCTATCTATCTATCTCTGTCTATCTGACTATCTCTCTCTCTCTATCTATCTCTCTATCTGACTATCTCTCTATCTGACCTATCTATCTGACTATCTATCTCTCTATCTGACTATCTCTCTATCTATCTCTCTATCTCTCTATCTATCTATCTGACTATCTCTCTATCTATCTATCTGACTATCTCTCTATCTATCTATCTGACTATCTCTCTATCTATCTATCTGACTATCTCTCTATCTATCTGACTATCTATCTAATTATCTGACTATCTCTCTATCTATCTAACTAACTATCTATCTATCTGACTGACTGACTATCTATCTATCTATCTATCTATCTGACCTATCTATCTGTCTCTCTATCTATCTGACTGACTATCTATCTATCTCTCTATCTATCTATCTCTCTATCTATCTGACTATCTATCTCTCTATCTGACTATCTCTCTATCTCTATCTATCTATCGCTCTATCTATCTATATCTATCTGACTATCTATCTCTCTATCTGACTATCTCTCTATCTCTATCTATCTATCGCTCTATCTATCTATATCTATCTGACTATCTATCTCTCTATCTGACTATCTCTCTATCTCTATCTATCTATCGCTCTATCTATCTATATCTATCTGACTATCTATCTCTCTATCTGACTATCTCTCTATCTCTATCTATCTATCGCTCTATCTATCTATATCTATCTGACTATCTATCTCTCTATCTGACTATCTCTCTATCTCTATCTATCTATCGCTCTATCTATCTATATCTATCTGACTATCTATCTCTCTATCTGACTATCTCTCTATCTATCTCTCTGACTATTTCTATCTATCTATCTCTCTATCTCTATCTATCTATCTCTCTATCTCTCTATCTATCTGACTATCTATCTAACTATCTCTCTATCTATCTATCTGACTGACTATCTATCTATCTATCTATCTGACTATCTATCTATCTATATCTGACTATCTATCTATCTGACTGACTATCTATCTATCTGACCTATCTATCTGTCTCTCTATCTATCTATCTGACTATCTCTCTATCTGACTTATCTATCTGACTATCTATCTCTCTATATCTATCTGACTATCTATCTATCTCTCTATCTGACTATCT
>NW_015647453.1:28443-29488 GCF_001515625.1 Sinocyclocheilus rhinocerous
CTATCTATCTATCTATCTGACCTATCTATCTGTCTCTCTATCTATCTGACTGACTATCTATCTATCTCTCTATCTATCTGTATCTATCTGACTATCTATCTATCTGACCTATCTATCTGTCTCTCTATCTGACTGACTGACTATCTATCTATCTATATCTATCTGACTATCTCTCTATCTGACTATCTCTCTATCTCTATCTATCTGACAATCTATCTCTCTATCTGACTATCTCTATCTATCTGACTATCTATCTATCTGACTATCTATCTATCTATCTGACTATCTATCTATCTATCTATCTGACTATCTATCTAACCTATCTGTCTGTCTCTCTATCTACCTATCTGACTATCTCTCTATCTCTCTGACTATCTATCTATCTATATCTCTCTAGCTTTATCTATCTGACTATCTCTCTATCTGACTTATCTATCTATCTATCTATCTATCTATCTGACTATCTCTCTCTCTATCTGACTTATCTATCTATCTATCTATCTATCTGGCTTATCTATCTCTCTGACTATTTCTATCTATCTATCTCTCTATCTCTCTCTCTCTCTCTATCTATCCATCTGTGTGAGATACATATATATATATATATATATATATATATATGCATGCATGCGCAATGGTGGTGTTAAAGGGGAAAAGGTTATATAAAAGGTTACAATTTATAAGCCAAGAAAGTTTTACATTTAGATTTGAATTCTGCCTTTATTTTTGACATTGTTAATAAAAGCATCTCTCTGACTATCTATCTATCTATATCTCTCTATCTTTATCTATCTGACTATCTCTCTATCTGACTTATCTATCTATCTATCTATCTTTCTATCTGACTTATCTATCTATCTATCTATCTATCTGGCTTATCTATCTCTCTGACTATTTCTATCTATCTATCTCTCTATCTCTATCTATCTATCTCTCTATCTCTCTATCTATCTGACTATCTATCTAACTATCTCTCTATCTATCTATCTGACTGACTGACTATCTATCTATCTATCTATCTATCTATCTGACCTATCTATCTATC
>NW_015647453.1:29674-39099 GCF_001515625.1 Sinocyclocheilus rhinocerous
ATATATATATATATATATATATATATGCATGCATGCGCAATGGTGGTGTTAAAGGGTAAAAGGTTATATAAAAGGTTACAATTTATAAGCCAAGAAAGTTTTACATTTAGATTTGAATTCTGCCTTTATTTTTGACATTGTTAATAAAAGCATGAAAATAAATTAATGTATGTTTTAACACAAACATAAGATATCTTATTATGACATAGGATTAAAAAAAAAAGAGATATGAATAGAAATTATTGCACGTTTGAATTAAATATTTTATATAAGCAATTACATGCCAATAGAACTACTTAAGAATTTACAGTACATTTCAAACCAGGGAAACTTTTTTTTTTTTAAAGCAAATTGCCACATATTAACATTTTCCGGCCAAAATAATAGATGCATTATATACAAAACCAAGAATATATAAATATGAATTATATTATAGTAGACAGTATAGGATAGTCACCGGTGATGGGTTGGGTACTGTGTGCTTTACCACGGTTTACTCTGATCATTAGCTCTTGTGTAGTTCAGTAATAGCAGCATGTGTCTGGACAGGCCATGTTTCTGATTACCCAGCAGGCATTGGGGTTCATGCAGAAATATGACAAACTCAGAATGAGTCAATCGAGCAGCCGAGTTTCAATAAAAGCTCGTACTGAATGAAATAGCTACTGATTCATAGCTCATCATATCAAATGATTCCTCATGATTCAGTAGCCTGATAGCACTCACATCACAGAGACGTCTATTTGACATCTGCAAGATGTATTTTTTAGAGTGTTTGCTCATCAGATGTCAAATAGACGTATATTAGATGTCTTTAAGATGCTTATGATTTAGAATGCATGTAAAACTGACATCTTACAAACGTCTGTCAGCAGATGCTTTCCAGATCAAGTCCCAGATAGATGTCTGTTCAAAGATCTCTTGATCTGGAAAGCATCTGGATACAAAAAAAAGTTTATCCTACTCATTTGTTACTTATGCACATTTTTAGAATTTGAACTGAATTTTTAAATCGAATTGAATTTTAGAATTGATGTGCATTTATGCACGACCATCCAGCGTTTTTTTATGCAATATTCCAAAATGCGCATAAAAAATAGGTGTAAACCAGGATGCAGGACAGACAATCAATGTATTTAACTGTAAGTTATTAATCTGAGCTCCACTGCGTTGGTGTGTATTTACATCATGTGGGGTGTGTCGCGCGCGCGCAGAAACACACATATATAAACAACAAGTTGTGTTTGCTCACGAACCACACACACACACACACACACACACACACACACACAGAAATCCGCGAGTACTTGTACAACACCGAATCAAACAAGCATCGTGTTTACACTCAGAGCGACGGTTATTAAAGTGAATTAAAGTGAAACTGACCGTCATGATGTTCAATCCAGCCGCAGCACAAACACAAACACAAGCACTGATTCAATACACCGCATCTGAGGAGCTTTAGGTTCCCCTAAAGCTGGAGATCGCCATGTTTTATCGCACTTTTAATCACTGAATCGTTAGATCGGAGCGTAAATTTGGCGGAACTCGCGCTGCTGTCGCTGTTGCCGGGGCGGAGCCCGATTAGAGTTCAGCGGAAGCGAGCGGCCAATCAGAGCCACCCAGCGCAGCACAGCAACCAATCGGAACGGCTCTAGGTAGCGCGGTAGCCAATCAGAACAACCTAGAGCAGCACAGCAACCAATTAGAACCGCACAGCGCAGCTCAGCAACCAATCAGAACCGCGCCATTCAATCGGCTCATAGCTCGTAGTAAATCCGTCTAAAATCGTGAGGAAAAACTCAGTACTTTAGCTCTAAGCTCTCACTGTAATATAACGGCTAAAATTTAGTCCCAGACTTAATTTAATCTTAATTTAAAGGCTAAACAAGATTGTTTTTCAGGCCCCACTGGCAGATATTTTTAAGCAAACACTAAAAACAAGACATAATATCTTAAATGCATCCCGATTCAAGAACTTTTACATGTTTATACTAGAAAACAATTTAATAAAAAATTTTTTGCAATGTATACAGTAATTTTTTATGATTGTTTTAAGCAAAAACTAAAAACAATACATAATATCTTAAGTCATTTTTGCTAGTCAAGTAAATGCATCCCGATTCAAGAATTTTTAGATATTTAAACTAGAAAACAAGACGAAAATCCTAAGGAAGGAAATCATTTGTTGCAGTGCACACAGGAGATGTTGTAGGCAGAACGATCACTATTCACTTCACTTTTGTGTTCTATGGAAGATGGTCAGTCTTACAGGTTTGGTACAACAATGGTGAGTAAATGATGACAGAATTATTAATTAGTGGGTGAGTGATCTCTTGAATCGTGAGTGAGTGTCAAGTGTTTATGACGTGCCTGTTGCATTGGTTCTTCATCGGTCTGCTCCACGCTGCAGGAGAAATACACCGACGGTCTGTGCGTTTTCTGCAGAACAAACACACACGTGGTGAGCAACGATGGAACTACAGCGCCTCCGCAGGCGGACGGAGGTATTACTGTACCTGGTTCTGTCCTAACGCTCTGGACGGGTTTCTGCCGGACTCCGTCTGATCCGCGGCCGGACTGCTTGCTCTCTGCCACAAACACAGGTGAAATACATGACACGAGCGGCTGACGCACAGGTTAACGCTCTCGGACCTCGGCAGACGTGTGTGTAAACACGAGACACCGTGTGTGTTTCGATAACTATAACGAATTTGTAATCGCACTTAAAAATACGATTAATTGTGCAGCCCTAGTGTAGAATTTCTTGTTGTCGCAGACTTAGAATGGTTATTAAAACATTATGGTTTTTATTGTTATCATAATAGCTATCCGCCATGGTGTGAATGGGCATTTCGTTTTAGTTTACTTGTAGAATCACTTATCCTTAGCCTATTATATTCAATATTTTCACGTGAATGTTACAGGACGTGTATGTGTTTATTTACCTGTGTGTGTAGGGAGCTGGATGAGTGTGCCCTTGATAGTGTACCACTGTCTCGGTCATCCTCCAGTTCATCCCATTCCGATGGAGCTTTGCTCTGGGAGTGACTAGAAACACACAAACACAGCTTCAACTAACCCGGGTCTGACCCTCATCTGAAGATATGAATACCCCCGTATGAAATCTGGCATCATTCACAGCAGGGTCAGAAATTAACTTTTCCATTAAGGGGCAATATTGGCCCCCTGGATCACCAAATCTACGAAATAAATGTTTTAGCTATTTACGTATAACTGCACTGTGTTGTTTACGAAGAGGGAATTCGTGTGCACGTGCAATCAACACAGCTCTGGCGTTTTCTGCGCTGACTAAATTAAGCACCTCTGATTGGCCAATGTATTCCTACGTTCAACAGAAACACGTTTGATTGGTTATAAGGCTGAACTTTGCACAAAACAGTGCATATAAGCTATTTGATGGAGTGTGAGCGAATCTAAATGTAATTCCACGAATTGACGCTTTTTAATCATTTTCAAACTGTATTTTAATCACAGCAGCCGTAATACATTTTTAATAGTGCAGGAGCATTTTTCCCCCTGTGTCTTGAAGTTATGGGACATTTTTATTCATTTTAGTGGCATTTTTGCCATAAGCCCTCGTTAATTTCCGACCCTGATGTATGCATGTTTATTTCATATTTGGTACAATTTGATAGCTAACTTTGAGCTCTGTAATGAATGAATTAATTAAATTAGTTTGATCCTGAAATTAGGATAGCCTTGCTAAATACACCCTCTTTTTTTGAAATTGAGTTGAACAGTGATCAGACATTTTCTGTCCACCTGGCCGGTTTGTAGCGGGAAAGCTCTCGTTTCTGTCTGCTCTCCATCTTCCTCAGGTGGCTCGGACCCTCCCTCTGGAAGACCGTTTTGACCTTGGGAAGGTCAGCCATCATGGCATACTCCTCCCGGTTGAGACCCGACGACCCGGCCGAGAGGTGACTCGACTCGGACTCCATGGAGCTCTGAGAAGACGTGTGTCTTTGGACCGGAGGCGAGGGGCTTCTGTGTCGACTCTGTGCTCGTCGGTTGTCAGACGTGGAGCTCTGTGCTTCTAGGTTCTGCCTCACGCTGCTCCTCTTGCTTCCGTCTCGTGGCGTTTCCCAGGCGGATTTCGTAAAGGAACCAGTTGGTTTCTTCTCACTACTGTGGCATGAGGGGGAGGAGTTTCGTGAGACTGACTGGCTGTGGAGAGAGTGGGCGGAGCCTCTCCAGCCTCCCGATGAATCGTGCTGTGAATGGCTAGTCGTGGTGTTTCTTACGTAAGAGGCGGAGCCACTCACAGTGTTCCTCAGAGGGGCGTGGTCTGCAATCTCACGCCTCAATGTAGACAAAGAGGGGCTCCGCCCACTCTCTGACTTGCGAGGAGGAGATTGGCTATGAGCTAAGGGGGAGGGACTGCGGCTTTCAGAGCCACGGTTTTTCGAGGACTGGCTTGTTTCGGACTTACGAAGCGATGATGGGCCAGGGATTTGGTGATGACCTCTACTTGGGGAACTGTGTCGGCTCTCTCGGTTGTAGCTGTGAAGGGAGCTTTTTGCTTCTGGTTTCTTCATTGTGGCTTGGCTTTGCGTCTCATAGGTTTTTCTGGATGGGGAGGGGCTTTTTCTTTCACGACTCAACCCATTAGACATTGATCTTCGATCTGATTGGCTTGGTGTTCCATAGCCCTTTCTGACTGGAGACGCACTTCGTCGACTTTCTGTAATTTGACTTGATATGCCATTGGTCTCTATCCTCCCCACAGGGGACTGGCTTCGGGAATCATAGCGGCTCTTCAAGGAGGAAGAGGATCTATCTCTCTATCTGACTATCTATCTATCTCTCTATCTATCTCTCTGACTATCTATCTATCTATCTATCTGACTGACTATCTATCTATCTATATCTATCTGACTATCTATCTATCTATGTATCTGACTGACTATCTATCTGTCTATCTATCTGACCTATCTATCTGTCTCTCTATCTATCTCTCTATCTATCTATCTGACTGGCTTCGGGAATCATAGCGGCTCTTCAAGGAGGAAGAGGAGGAGAATCCCTGTCTGTCAGGACCGCGCTCATATGAAGGGCTTTTCGTTTCGGTTTTCCTATCATAACTCCGTCTGGAAGGGGACTGGCTTCGGGAATCATAGCGGCTCTTCAAGGAGGAAGAGGAGGAGATTCCCGGTCTGTCAGGACCGCGCTCATATGAAAGACTTTTCGTTTCGGTTTTCCTATCATAACTCCTTCTGGAAGGGGACTGGCTTCTTGAATCATAGCGTCCCACTGAGGAGAAGGAACTCTGTCTGTCGTGACCAGGGCTTTTCGTTTCGGTTTTCCTCACAGCAGGACCTTCATAACTCCGTCTGGAAGGGGACGAGCTTCCACGGTTCTCTGGGAAGGAGCTGTCGGTCTCGGGTTTCCGTAAAGTGCCTCTCAGATCCATGTGAGAGAGAGACTTATTGATGCTACTGACGGTCCCTGCGGTGCTTGCAAACGATCGGAGGTTTCCGGAGTAGCTGTTCCGTGCCGGATTGACCGATGCCCGATCTGGTCCGTGCGAAACTCCGCCCGACCGAAAGCCAACCGTGTTTAGAGAGGAGCTGGACTCGGCCCGTTTGAACGGGGAAGGAGAGGAGGAACGGGAGAGGACAGAACCTCTTTGGGAAGAGTCGAGCGTTCCAGACTGCCGTACGGGAGAGGTGTGGGCATTCCGTCCAGCTCTTCGACTGGAGCCGCTGAGCGATTCCGCTTGTTTGAAAGGGGTGGGACTCAGGGCCCGGGGCCCGGCGAGGGCCTCGACCTCCAGGCTGAGATCCAGCGGCTCCGGAGGATAGTTTTCTTCAATCTGCTCAGCATTCTGAAACTCAGAGGTCCTCCTTTCGGAAGCGACGCCCAGATCCGGGTTTCGAAATGGAATGGTGGCTTTGGGTTCGGGGCTTTTGTTGCTTGGCAGGGGATGTCCTCTCTCTGAATGCCTATAGGGAGGGCTTTGATCACGGAAAGCTCTGCTGCCCGCAGCCCTTCCCAGAGAGAAATATCCACTCTCCCGTTCCCTCCGTTCCTTCTGGCTGCCTGCGGACAGAGAGACAAGATCATGACCTGTGTTAATATGTGAAATGATACTGCGCTCGTGCACCGTGACACAGTGCTCAGGAAAAGCCTGGTGCAACCCAACACCACCTGACACCTCAAACTGCCACTCTAACCATCTGAACAACACCACAAGCTGCTCAATTGGTAACCAGATATTGGTGTTTTCCTCACCGTGAGAAACACCGAACTGCCCAAGACCATCACGGCGACTCTGGGACACCTCCGTCCATCCTCGGGGGCTCGCACGGTACGGTGGATGATCCAAGCGGGTCATTCTATGGCAAGATGAAGGATGATGAAGGAGGCTGGAGTATTCCTCTGTTCCGGCAGAGCTACTGTAGATGGAATCGTCACCCTGACTGGGATTAAAGATATATAAGGGAAGAATAGGATATGACGCTACAACCTAAATGGATGGATCTCAGCCCCAAAACACGTGCTTAGAGCAAAGTATGCAATTAAAGTCACATTTAATGGAAGATAAACACTATAACAACAGCACAGACTCAACATGCCAATCAGATTTACAAGTGGAAAATAACGAGTGGAGGCTCTTAAGCATTCTTACCTGTCCGAGCTTTGGTCGTCGTCTCCGTCACACAGGTAGAGGTCACAGTCCGGACTCAAGATGCAGAGGGAGCCGTCCTCAAAGCCCCGCCCCACTCTGCTGACATCACAGTAGCTGCTCACCACTGACAGCACATCTGAGTCGTCCTGATTGGTGGACGGAACACAGGCGGCCAATGAAAGAGCAGCACATACAACTGAACTGATCTGTGTTCTAATGGAACACCGAGGCATCAGAATAGAAGGATGTTGCACTTTTAAAGATTTATCGACCGTGACCATGTCTTATACTAATGCTGGGTTTCTACATCAGTAATGCCGTGGATCATGTAAATTTATAACAAAATAACACAGTTCTTCATTACTTATAGATATTTCTCATTCCAAATGAAGTTATACCATGTTTCAGGCTTGTCAACTAGATATTTCTGAGGAAATTAAGCAACTAAAATGGCACTTCACATGCAATATCTCTCTCTCACACACACACACACACACACACACTGTACTGGTTTAGGGTTTCACAGCTGTAACTCGGTCTGGTTTGTGGCTTTTCGCCGCATCATTATTTCAGATCAGTGAAGAATCATCAGCTGAAATATCAGTATTCATCAAATACAGATGAACAGTTAGATATTCTGAGATCTTAAACATGATTATACCATAACTCTTTTCTGACTGGCACTTTTAACTAATGTACATCTCCAGTGGCTCAAAGTCAGTTTCATTAGTATTGTTAGATCAGTCATCACTAGTACTAGAGCTCATGGTGCCATGCTGAAACCGCTAGCAGTAAATATTAAAGCTGAGTGTGTGTTGAAACACACTGAAAACTCTCACATCTGCAGACTAGAAGATCACAGAGACTCAGACTGCTGGACTCACTTCACGCCGGACAGGAAGAAAACACCTAGCAACAAACAGAACACCATAGCAACCTCTTATAAAGCCCCAACAACCACCCAGAATACCACCCATTAGAACCTAGTAACTAATCCAAACACCCTAGCAACCACCCAGAACCTTGAGTAACCACTCAACAGAATCTAGCAGCTAATCCAAACACCCTAGCAACCACCCAGAACTCTGAGTAACCACTCAACAGAATCTAGCAACTAATCCAAAGACCGTAGCAACCACCCAGAACCCTGAGTAACCACTCAACAGAATCTAGAAACTAATCCAAACACCCTAGCAACCACCCAGAACCCTGAGTAACCACTCAACAGAATCTGGTAAGTAATCCAAACACCCTAGCAACCACCCAAAACTCAGAGTAAAGACTCAATAGAACCTAGCAACTAATCCAAACACCCTAGCAACCACCCAGAACCCCGAGTAACCACTCAACAGAACATAGCAACTAATCCAAACACCCTAGCAACCACCCAGAACCCCGAGTAACCACTCAACAGAACCTAGCAACTAATCCAAACACCCTAGCAACCACCCAGAACCCCGAGTAACCACTCAACAGAACCTAGCAACTAATCCAAACACCCTAGCAACCACCCAGAACCCTGAGTAACCACTCAACAGCATCTGGCAACTAATCCAAACACCCTAGCAACAACCCAGATGATCCTACCAACCATCTGAACTGGTAACCTGGTAAATATGGCTCAGAACACCCTAGCAACCACATAGTTACCACATGGTGCTGGATGGTGCTAAACGCTCACCACTTTCTTTTTCTGTTTTATAAAGTGATCATTATGCGCCTTTTACTCCGTTACAGAAATAATTTCAAGTTTGGGTGAACCGTTTCAGGTTTAGTTCAGATCTCAGCAGGTTGACGTCTATCTTTGAATGTATTGTGTTACTCTGATGCCACAAAGAGAAGAAAATGATCCGCCTTCATTCATTAGTAATGAGAATGCGCGCACACACACACATCCACTCTCTTATATTACTTTAATGACTTTAATCTGTTAAAGCATCACACAGTTGATGATTCCAGTCAGTCTGAGCGCATCTGTCGCTATATATGATACTGAGAGAACTAAATAAGCTCTAAACACACACAGCAGAGTGAATCACACCACTGGTTTCTCTCCTGCGGCTCTGAGCACCTGTGTTTTTGCACAGCAGTTGCGGTCTCACCTTGGCGCTGGTGTCCTTGTCGTCGCTGCGCACGGCTGCGGGGGCGCTCTGCTCGGGAGCGCGCTCGGCGCAGGTGTGGTGCAGGTGTTTCTGGCGCAAGCAGTCGTGGCAGCGGGTGGAGTCGAAGATGTTGGGCTGGAACTTGGGGCAGACCAGCTCGTCTCCAGCCAGAGGCATCGTGGGTCATTCGTTCACATGAGGTTAAACACACTCAAACAGTCAGAGAGCAGCCCATGCAGAGACGCTCAGATACACAGTGAGAGTGAATGTGTGATACCTGAGCAGCAGATGAGAGTCGATGGAGTTTGAGATGATCACACACACACACACACACACTCATCTCATTGGCTCGCTCAACAATAGCAGACAGTGATGCTGCATGTGTGTGTCCATCTGCTGTGTGTATTAAATATCAGCAGCTTCAGAGACGCGCCACAGCTGCTGCTCAACATCAACATCACACACACACACACACACACACACACACACACACACGCTCACGCTCACAAGCACACTCACACACACACTCTCTCTCTCTCACACACACACACTCATATACACACTCTCTCTCTCACACACACTCATGCACACTCTCTCTCTCTCACACACATACACACACTCACTCATACACACTCTCTCTCACACACACACACACACACACACACACACAG
>NW_015647453.1:40264-40682 GCF_001515625.1 Sinocyclocheilus rhinocerous
TAAAAAATTTAAAAAAAAAGCCCAACACTTCTGAATGATATGACACAAACAATGTTAACCATTTGTACATTCTCTAACATGCATATTTTAGATTCACAATTCATTTAAAAGCCTCTGGTGTGTAAAAATAGTGTAAATATCAACATGTCCTCCTGTTTTTTTTACCCTAATAAAAGTTATAGGAGCATTAAATAGTTCATAAAGAAACTTCATTCTAATGCTCATTATATTAGCGTTAGCCGCGCTTATGCTAACGATTAACTACTCTAATAACAGTGTTCATTTCAATCCGACATTCAAATTAAAATATTGAATAATATGCAGTTTTTCCCCCAGAACGTGCACTCTATTTGTGGCGGCATATATATGCAAATTCATTTTCTGCCAGCAGGAGGCGCTTGTAGAGCGGGAGAGATCA
>NW_015647453.1:41257-43271 GCF_001515625.1 Sinocyclocheilus rhinocerous
TCGTTAGTTATTAGTTATCATTTGTTATCATTATCGTTAGTTATTAGTTATCATTAGTTATTACAGTTATCATTCGTTATCGTTATTCTTATCATTATCGTTAGTTATTAGTTATCATTCGTTATCATTATCATTAGTTATTACAGTTATCATTAGTTATAGTTATCATTATCGTTAGTTATTAGTTATAATTATCGTTAGTTATTACAGTTATCATTAGTTATCATTATCGTTAGTTATTACAGTTATCGTTAGTTATTGTTATCATTATCATTAGTTATTACAGTTATCATTCGTTATCCTGTTTAGAGAGACTGTTCAGTGATGCCGTGAGCCTCTGGATCCTACAGACACAGATAATGAATCAGACACGACTCCTCGAACGAATCATTCAGGAGTCAAGTGACATTCTGATTCAACACGGATCAATATTAATCAATCAGTCAGTACTTTTCAGACATGAGGGGGTGTCCAGCTGTCCTCGGGAGGGCCTGTATTTTTTCACCATCCTTCTCCTCCTCACGCTCTTCATTTCTCTGCAGAAATGACACACACACACACACACACACACACTGTTAAGCGGTCTAACCTCGTTCATTAGCGAGCAGCTGACTGGACAGTGAAGGTCACCTGATCTGGCTCCAGTAATCTGTCTGCTGATAGGTCAAGGTCGCTGATGGTCGTCACGGTGACGGTGTGGTTGGGATGGTCGTACTGAACGCTCTCTTTCGTGGCTGTGATGGCGTCCACCAGCTCATCTGCTTCATCTACGCTGTTAGTTATAGTTATCAGTCATCATTACATTTATCATTATCGTTAGTTATTACAGTTATCATTCGTTATCGTTATAGTTATCATTATTGTTAGTTATAGTTATCAGTCATCATTCATGTTATCATTATCGTTAGTTATTACAGTTATCATTAGTTATTGTTATCATTATCGTTAGTTATTACAGTTATCATTAGTTATTGTTATCATTATCGTTAGTTATTACAGTTATCATTAGTTATCATTATCGTTAGTTATTACAGTTATCATTATAGTTATCATTATCGTTAGTTATAGTTATCAGTAGTGTTGTCACGGTACCAAAATTTCAGTATTCGGTACCAATACCAGTGAAAATCCACGGTTCTCGGTACAAATTTTGGCACCAAAGCAAAACACAAAAACATGCTAATTAAAAATTTTGACTACTTTCATTTAATCCGAAATGTGTACATATTTAATTTTAAAGGGCTTTTAAAACCTTCTAGAGTTATTCAGCCAAGAATAACAACTAAGTTAACTAAAAAAAAAAAAAGCCCAGAACTGCTTTTCTGACTGATATGACACAAATGTCACATGACCTCACACACACGCATGTCACATGACCTCACACACACACACGTCACATGACCTCACACACACACAGACATGCATGTCACATGACCTCACACACACACACACACACGCATGTCACATGACCTCACACACACACACACACACGTCACATGACCTCACAAACACACACCTCACATGACCTCACAAACACACGTCATGACCTCAGACGCATGTCACATGACCTCAGACACACACACGTCACCATGTCACATGACCTCACACACACACACGCATGTCACATGACCTCACACACACACACGCATGTCACATGACCTCACACACACACACGCATGTCACATGACCTCACACACACACACGCATGTCACATGACCTCACACACACACACGCATGTCACATGACCTCACACACACACACGCATGTCACATGACCTCACACACACACACGCATGTCACATGACCTCACACACACACACGCATGTCACATGACCTCACACACACACACGCATGTCACATGACCTCACACACACACACGCATGTCACATGACCTCACACACACACACACACACGTCACATGACCTCACAAACACACACCTCACATGACCTCACAGACGCACGTCACATGACCTCACAAACACACACGTCATGACCTCACAGACGCATGTCACATG
>NW_015647453.1:45411-49517 GCF_001515625.1 Sinocyclocheilus rhinocerous
CCTATGCTAATGATTAACTACTCTAATAACAGCGTTCATTTCAATCCGACATTCAAATTAAAATATTGAATAATATTCATAACAGAAGCGGTGTTTCCCACAGACGTGCACTCTATTTGTGGCGGCATATATATGCAAACTCATTCTCTGCCAGCAGGAGGCGCTTGGAGAGCAGGAGAGATCAGGTTTCCCGGTAACGCTGTACACAAAGCAGCGCGCCGCTCACAAACGCTGCTCAGGCATTACAGGCAAGATGAAATGAAAATGACATCCATAATTTTCTGAAGACAGTTGTTTCCTTCAGAAATACAGTGATATAAAAACACCCGCACCGGGTTTCGACTTTGACACGTGCAGTGCTCATGTTTATTCACGAGGGCCGCCTCAAATAAATCAATGTATGGGAAACACAAATATTAAACCTCACACACACACACACACACACACACGTCACATGACCTCTCACACACACACACACACACACACACACATGACCTCTGACTCACCCAGAGCCTGGCGGCGCTCCTGCAGCATCTTGAAATATTCTTTGCGTCTCTGGAGGAAGATCAGAGCCATCAGCTGCTTCATCATCATCATCATCACCTTCATCATCACGCTCTCACCTCTTCTCTGACGCGCTTCTGCTCCTCCTTCAGCTTGCTCTTCATCTCCTCCAGCGCTGCTCTCCTCCGCTCCAGCTTACGCTTGTGGAAACCCGTCAGGAACTCTCTAGACACAAAACCATTGATCCTTTCATAAATAACGCAGAAACTATCACAAATTATATATAAGTGTGTCATTTTCAATGAAATTGTGTAATTTTATTTTATTTTTTGGGGCAGTTTTAGTTAAATTAGTAGTCAAATTGTATGAAAAATGTTCCCTTGGCAACTGGCTAAATACATTATTTAGTTTAGTAAGTTAAATTTATGTTATATATTAAAAAACAAACGGAAAGAAATGGGAAAATAAATATTCTTTTGTAATTGCACATGACTCTTAAGCATGGACGTGTTCTATTATTTCTGTGCATTAGTGTGTATGTGTAATTAAGTATGTGTATACATCAGTGTTGCCGTATATAAACGGATTTACTGAGCCAGTAATTGATGATAATCGTGCTGAATGCATGCCTCTTACTGTCGGTCTTTATCATCGAACATCAGCACGCATTTTCTCTGCTTCTTCTTATGTTTCACGCCGCTGTTGAACTTTGATTTCTGCTTCAATTTGTCGTTTTTCGCCATTTTCCGGAGTTTTAATAAACACGTGTGACACAGCGCAAAACTTCCGCTTCGGTGAGCTGAGCTACCGGAAGTGCCAAAATAAAGGTCCCCCACCGCACACTGAATACAATTAAAGTCCCCTTTTGAGTTCATTTATTTGCTAGTGTATTTTTTAAGAGAATGTACAAGACAAGTGCTGTAATTGCGGGGAGCAACATAGGGTAACATACAGTGGATGTAAGAGTTGTGGAAATTGCACAAGTGAAAGTGTTAAACAACATGAGTTATGCAGAGGCAGTGAAGAAGGTCCAAGAGCAAAGGAGAAGTGCATTACAGTTATCATTAACGTTCATTATTATCGTTATTGCTACACTTATTTTTGGTATTATATGTATCATTATCATTAAAGTTACCATTATAATTATTATTGTACTGTTATTATTATAGTTATCGTTGTTCCTGTTGTGAACGAGCTTTACTCTGAAGTGGCAATGAAAGTATGACACTGTATGATGAAACATTCCTTTTTTAATGTCCTTAAAGCATCAAACATGTAAAACACAAACACATCAGCGTAGCATCAGTCAAGAGTTCGTGAGTTTAGCGCTGCGCCGGTCGATTAATCGCTACTATTCTCCCGCGAGTCTGGCGTTCATCAGTCCTGGTTGCGCTCGTTCTGGCCCGTCCGTTTGCGTCTCTGTGCTTTGGTGGATTTTGCCTTCCGCAACTTCTTGTTGTGAGTGAATGATGACGACTTCCAGTCGCTCTGATGGTTTCCCCGCCTCATTTCCTCTTTGGGCTTCCATTTCCTCCTCTTCTTCTTCTGTTTAGAGAGACTGTTCAGTGATGCCGTGAGCCTCTGGATCCTACAGACACAGATAATGAATCAGACACGACTCCTCGAACGAATCATTCAGGAGTCAAGTGACATTCTGATTCAACACGGATCAATATTAATCAATCAGTCAGTACTTTTCAGACATGAGGGGGTGTCCAGCTGTCCTCGGGAGGGCCTGTATTTTTTCACCATCCTTCTCCTCCTCACGCTCTTCATTTCTCTGCAGAAATGACACACACACACACATACACATACACACACTGTTAAGCCTGACAAAGATAAGGACATCTCGAGACAATAGGTTGGTCAAGCAGTGGAAAGCAGCACAAAACTGAGAAATACAATGGATCCAGCTGTGTGTTTAGAACACGAAACGAGAAAAGCACAAATAAATAGAGAGAGTGTAGTGTAGTAGTCTTCTTTGACATAGAGAAAGCGTACGACGTGATGTGGAGAGAAGGGATGCTAATCAAATTATGTAAGTTAGGTATCGAAGGTCAAATGTATAGATTTTTTAACAGGAAGAGCAATAAAAGTGAGAATAGGAAACAGTTATTCAGAAAAGTTTGTGATCGAAAAGGGAGTTCCACAAGGACGTATACTGAGCCCTTTATTGTTTTCCAAAATTATGTATTTGATGGTTTGGATAATGGGCTGGGGTTTTCGCTCTTTGCTGATGATGGGGCAATCTGGAAAAGGGGAAGGAATATCGACTTTATTGTTAAAAAATTGCAGGAGGCTATTGCAATAGTTGAAGAATGGTCATATAGATGGGGTTTTAAATTCTCAGTTGATAAATCAAAGATAACGCTTTTTACAAGGAAAAAAACTGGAAGTGGGGTAAAACTAAAATTGTATAATCAAGAACTGGAAAGAGTGAAACATTTTAAGTTTTCTGGGATATGGTTTGATGAAAGAGTTACATGGGCGGTGCATATAAAAATGATTGCACTATTATTAGCAATACAGTGGATAGAAGAGATAAGACATTTGAAATCAATTGTTTGTTCAGATTCATGTTCATCATTGGCTAGTTGACAGTACAGTCACTCGGAAAGTAGACCAGACATTTTAATGGAAATAATGCAAACGTTATATAGAATTCAAATGATGGGGATTACAGTGGTATTTGTATGGGTGCCGGCGCATATTGGTGTCCAAGGACATGAAACTGCAGATAAAGAAGCAGCTAAAAACAACGGCATTAATGGGATAAGGAGAAGAAAGGTCGGTGGTTTTACAGAATACAAAGGAAAGTGGGAGAGATGAGAAGTGCAGGGAAAAACAGGAGAGATGAGATAGTAATATCGAGGATGAGATTTGGACACACAAGATTAAATAGTGCACTTTATAAAATGTGTAAACATGATACGGGAAGGTGTGAATTTGGTGGACAAGAAGAAACAGTGGAACATGTTATACTGCACTGTCAGAAATACGAGACTGAAAGAAGGATTCTAGTGCAAAAAATACAAATGCAATTTACACCGAGATATATTTGACAAAATAACTCAAGGAATGAATGCCATAGTTTTATTTTTCAGTTCCTTTAAAGTAAGTCATTTTGATCCACACTCCATACCAGCTGGTGGCGGAAATACACCATTTTGTTGTTTGTAAACCACCAATAAAATTTCAAGAAGAAGAAGAAGAAGAAGAATCTTATTCTAGTTCTAGTATTTCTGAAGTGAACATCATGCCTGAAGCAGCGAAGTCCGCGCCCAAGAAGGGCTCCAAGAAGGCCGTCACTAAGACCGCGGGTAAAGCAGGGAAGAAGCGCAGGAGGAATAGTTCAGTTTTGTATGTAATGGCAAAGTGATTATGTTTCGTTGAGTTTTTTTAAGGTAATTTAGCAAAACGTTTGGAGCATTTTTTGTTCGTTAAATATAAGTTTTAGTTTTTTTACAGTAACGACCAAGCGGCCAGCGGCAGACAGCGAGCCTATGTTTGATCAATTTAGCCTTCTCAAATCATCACGACCTGCCTAAAATAAAATCTATAGATATAAAACAGTTCAAGCATATCACAATGTTAGTTTAAAC
>NW_015647453.1:50814-51645 GCF_001515625.1 Sinocyclocheilus rhinocerous
TTCAGAAATACAGCACATTTACATTTTTCTCCTAAATAAATTCTGGTAAATACTCCTTTAAAAAGTGTTTTTTGATTATAATTTTATTATTAGTAGACTAGAACACGTGGATAAGTTGTCATTCTTACACTATAATACTGAACTCTGATTTCAGTGATTTGGACTATGAGATGGACACTTGCTTCTTGCATTTATGTTGCACTTTACTTTTTTACTTTTGGATTTCATTTGATTTAATGAAATATAATTTAATAAAATATTCTTAAGTAAAATTGTAGATATTTTTTGTGGGAAATTAATCGTTTAGATTAATCGATAAATTAGTCGATAGATTAATCGATAAATTAGTCGAGAGATTAATCGATAGTCGTTAGTGGCAGCCCTAAAAGACACCCCATGCCTTCTTAGAATGGAACCCAGAGGAAGCATGTACAGGGGAAAAAGGGACCCCAATATCGAGCCTTGAGGGAGGCCACAGGTGAGATGAGCAACAGAGGAAGAGAAGTTACCTAGTTTGACAAAAAAACATTTCTGTCAGATAAAA
This sequence comes from Sinocyclocheilus rhinocerous, assembly GCF_001515625.1. Lineage (NCBI taxonomy): Eukaryota > Metazoa > Chordata > Actinopteri > Cypriniformes > Cyprinidae > Sinocyclocheilus > Sinocyclocheilus rhinocerous. The sequence continues at coordinate 51,359 of NW_015647453.1, forward strand.
ATGACTGAAACCACTTAAAGGGGTCATAGGATGCTAATTTCACTTTTACATGTTGTTTGAACATAAATGTGTGTTGGTGACCGCCATTGTTTCACCGCCGGAGCAGATGTAGACAAGAATGGCTCCTAAGCGATTGAGGTGTTCTGTTGTTGGATGTAATAATGAACATAGCAGTCGTCATTTACTCCTGACATCTGAGCCGCTGAAGACACAGTGGATTACTTTTGTTTGTGAAGGGAATGCGCCCCCGATCTACCTAAATGCGTCTATGTTCGCGCGAATCATTC
>NW_015647453.1:52393-52941 GCF_001515625.1 Sinocyclocheilus rhinocerous
TCGTGATCCAGCTTCACTTACAGCAGAAGTGAGTATAAGGTTTTTTATGAATCTTTGCAGTCGCTGTTCCTAATAACGTGCTAGTTAGCAAGTTTCGCGGCTAAAGTAAACAGTCTCTCAGAGCAGGGTTCGTCACCCCACAGAAGAGAGGGGCGGGGTCAGCAGAGCTCATTAGCATTTAAAGCAACATGCAAAAAACGGGTTGATTTCTGCAGAGCTGATTTTGACAAGGTAAAAAGGGTATTTTTACACTACCATTGAGAACTTTTAACCAAAGTATGTTACCCCTTTAAGGACCGTACCTTTTAAGTCCACGTCTGACTCTAATCTAGATATCAGAATAGAGTGGTCCACCGTATCAAATGCTGCTGATAAATCTAAAAGAACCAGGACCACAGAATCACCAGAGTCGGTAGCTAAAAAGATATAATTTAACACTCTGAGAAGGGCCGTTTCAGTACTATGAGCAGATTTGAAACCAGATTGAAAAATTTCAGGAATACAGTTACGATTTAGAAAGAACTGCAGTTGGTCAAACACAATTTTTT
>NW_015647453.1:53188-56547 GCF_001515625.1 Sinocyclocheilus rhinocerous
CATTTTTCTATACTCCGTTTTAATGGTTAAATTAAAATGTATTAATCAAAAAGCCTGTCTAATTAATTGAGTTTTACAGTTTTATCTTTACCAAATTCCATTTTAATGGTTCCATTAAATTTTAATAATCAAAAGCATCTCCAATTAATTGATTTTATTTATTTTTTTAAAGATTTTTCTTCTTTTTTTTTCAGAAATACTGCACATTTACATTTTTCTCCTAAATAAATTCTGGTAAATAATATTTCTGGTAAATACTCCTTTAAAAAGTGTTTTTTGATTATAATTTTATTATTAGTAGACTAGAACACGTGGATAAGTTGTCATTCTTACACTATAATACTGAACTCTGATTTCAGTGATTTGGACTATGAGATGGACACTTGCTTCTTGCATTTATGTTGCACTTTACTTTTTTACTTTTGGATTTCATTTGATTTAATGAAATATAATTTAATAAAATATTCTTAAGTAAAATTGTAGATATTTTTTGTGGGAAATTAATCGTTTAGATTAATCGATAAATTAGTCGATAGATTAATCGACAAATTAATAGTCGTTAGTGGCAGCCCTAAAGTCCACGTCTGACTCTAATCTAGATATCAGAATAGAGTGGTCCACCGTATCAAATGCTGCTGATAAATCTAAAAGAACCAGGACCACAGAATCACCAGAGTCGGTAGCTAAAAAGATATAATTTAACACTCTGAGAAGGGCCGTTTCAGTACTATGAGCAGATTTGAAACCAGATTGAAAAATTTCAGGAATACAGTTACGATTTAGAAAGAACTGCAGTTGGTCAAACACAATTTTTTCTAAAACCTTTGAGATAAATGGCAAAACAGAAATGGGACGGAAGTTATTCAGGATAGAAGGATCCAGTGAAGGCTTCTTGAGAAGTGGAGTGCCAGTAACCACTTTAAGAGTAGCAGGAACAGAGCCAGTTAAAAGGCACTTATCGGAAAAAGACACCAAACCTGGCCCGACAGTCTCAGCAATTAATTAAAAAAAGTTAGGGTGTATAATGTCATAAGGACAAAAAGATGGTTTAATATTAGCAATGATGTCTTTGAGTGATTGTAAAGCTGAGAAAAAGGAGGGGGTTCAGTGTGGAGAGAACAGACTTTGGGTCCCAAATTAGGCCTTTCCACTGTGGGGCCAGTGCGAACCAGTGCTTTAAATGGGCCAGCGGGGCTAATAGCCTCGGACCTGTAGTGCAAAGCCCAAACTCACTATGCGTTTCCACCGTCAGGCCAGAAGCTCCACAGTGCTTCACTACGCCCTTTACACGCCTCTCTGGAACAACGTCACGCAACCCCATTATTTCACCAACAAAGAGAAGTCATCAGAAAACTAATCAGAAATAAATCACTGGAACCAGTTGCGTGATCACAAAACGAACATGATAAAAGTTATTTCAAACACTCGCTGGTGTCTGAAAGTGAAATTATTTTAAAAGTCTTTAATGCTGGTGTTATAGCTGTTAACTTGATCCGCGGCGCTGATGCTCTCCAGACGCGGAGAAACTACGCCTTTGTTCATAACCACTCCTCTAGCTCCAGTTAGGCCCGTTGGCCCCGAGGAAGCACCGACGAGTGGAAGTGACAGTGGAAACGCAACTGGCCCTGGCACACACACGCCCACTTTTGGCCTGACAGTGGAAATGCGGCTAATGAAGTGTCTCAAGAAGCTTTCACATAGAGCATCGGATGCAACAGGCACTGTATTAACAGAATGATTAACAAATGTTTCTTAATACTGTGATGTTACCTGAATAATTCACAGCTGTTTTTTTTTTTTTGGTCCAACTTTATATTAAGTGGCCTTAATGACTATGTACTTAAATAAAAAAATAAGTACAATGTACTTACTGTGTTCATATTGTATTGCAAAACACTTTTGCTGCTATTGAGGTGTGATACAGGTAAGGTTAGGGACAGGTTTGGTGGTATGGGTAGGTTAAGGTGTAAGGGATGGATCAACAGTGTAATTATAAATGTAATTACAGAAATTAATTACAGATGTAATTGTATTTAATTGTATTGTAAATATATTTAATTTTTTACTTAAAATATAAGTACAATGTAAAAACATGTATGTACACAATAAGCGCATTGTACTAAATTATTAATTTAAATGTAAGTACATAGTTGTTAAGGCCACCTGATATAAAGTGGGACCGAAAAATCCATCAGGTGCCACAAATTCTTTGGTTTTCCAGTATTTTTGTCTATTTGAACCCTTTCCAACAATGACTGCATGCCTATATATCTATTTTCTTTTTCATTTAATACTGCCCTTCAGAAGCTACAGAAGATAGTTACATGTTTCCCAGAAGACAAAAAAAGTTACATTTACCCTGATCTTCAAATTCAAAAAGTTTTCACCCCCCAGCTCTTAATGCATGTTTTTTTTAATCGTATTAAGAATCAAGGGGGTGTAAACTTTTGATTTTTTTTTAATCCAACTATTATTTTCCCTTTTGGACTTTATGCAAACATCTTTTATGTGAAATACCTTATTCAGGTCAGTACTAAATAAAAAATATCACTCATTTTGTATGATCTCTCTTATGTCTGAAAAATAGCCTAACATTTTGCAGATTTTGAAAGGGGTCTGTAAACTTTTGACCTCAACTGTACATTAAAGGGTTAGTTCACCCGAAAATGAAAATTAGGCTGCGTTTTTCTCACCCCCAAGGCATCCTAGGTGTATATGACTTCTTCTTTCAGACGAATCCAGTCAGAGTTATATTAAAAATTGTCTTTGATCTTTCAAGCTCTATCATTACAGTCAGCGGGTGTTGCATTCCTTCAGTCCAAAAGAAGTTAAATAAAAAGTGCCCATGCATAAAAAAATAGTGTCTCACACGGCTCCGGGGGGTAAACAAAGGCCTCCTGTAGCGAATCGATGCATTTTTGTAAGAAAAATATCCATATTCAAAATGTAATAATCACTTTAATCTAGCTTGCGCCAGCAGTTGTACACAGAAGCAGTTCCGGGAGCAAGACGTATGAGGTCAGCATTGCGCATGCAACGGTGATTCTCGTGAAAACCAACTTTTGTTAACAGGAGCAAAGGAAGCAAAGTTTCCTTACTTTAGCAAAGGAAAACCAGTCTCCTCTTGGCTTATATAGAAATCCTCTGACATTCTTCTTTACAAATCCTCGTTTTGTACTTCTAATTAGTGACCGTTGTTTTGTTTTGATCTCTCCCCTGCGCTTCTGCGTGCGTCACTTCTGAGCGGCGCATGCGCAAAGCCAACCTCCATACGTCATCCGCCCGGAACTGCTTCCATTTACAACAGTGAGCAACAGTGTTTTTTTAATGGATGGGCGCTTTTTATTTAACTTCTTTTG
>NW_015647453.1:57481-59902 GCF_001515625.1 Sinocyclocheilus rhinocerous
TGGTCCCACTTAGGTGGCCTTAATGACTATGTACTTAAATAAAAAAATAAGTACAATGTACTTACTGTGTTCATATTGTATTGCAAAACACTTTTGCTGCTATTGAGGTGTGATACAGGTAAGGTTAGGGACAGGTTTGGTGGTATGGGTAGGTTAAGGTGTAAGGGATGGATCAACAGTGTAATTATAAATGTAATTACAGAAATTAATTACAGATGTAATTGTATTTAATTGTATTGTAAATATATTTAATTTTTTACTTAAAATATAAGTACAATGTAAAAACATGTATGTACACAATAAGCGCATTGTACTAAATTATTAATTTAAATGTAAGTACATAGTTGTTAAGGCCACCTGATATAAAGTGGGACCGAAAAATCCATCAGGTGCCACAAATTCTTTGGTTTTCCAGTATTTTTGTCTATTTGAACCCTTTCCAACAATGACTGCATGCCTATATATCTATTTTCTTTTTCATTTAATACTGCCCTTCAGAAGCTACAGAAGATAGTTACATGTTTCCCAGAAGACAAAAAAAGTTACATTTACCCTGATCTTCAAATTCAAAAAGTTTTCACCCCCCAGCTCTTAATGCATGTTTTTTTTTAATCGTATTAAGAATCAAGGGGGTGTAAACTTTTGATTTTTTTTTAATCCAACTATTATTTTCCCTTTTGGACTTTATGCAAACATCTTTTATGTGAAATACCTTATTCAGGTCAGTACTAAATAAAAAATATCACTCATTTTGTATGATCTCTCTTATGTCTGAAAAATAGCCTAACATTTTGCAGATTTTGAAAGGGGTCTGTAAACTTTTGACCTCAACTGTACATTAAAGGGTTAGTTCACCCGAAAATGAAACGTTCGTCACTTCTGAGCGGCGCATGCGCAAAGCTGAACTCATATGTCTTCCCCCGGAACTGCTTCCGTTTACAACAGTGAGCGCAAGCTAGATTCAAGTGATTATTACGTTTTGAATATGGATATTTTTCTTACAAAAACGCATCGATTCGCTACAGGAGGCCTTTGTTCACCCCCCGGAGCCGTGTGAGACACTTTTTTTTTTTATGGATGGGGGATTTTTATTTAACTTCTGTTGGACTGATGCATGCAACACCCGCTGAGTGCAATGATAGAGCTTGAAAGATCAAAGACAATTTTTAATATAACTCCGACTGGATTCGTCTGAAAGAAGAGAGTCATATACACCTAGGATGCTTCGAGGGTGAGTAAAACACAGGCTAATTTTCATTTTTGGGTGAACTAACCCTTTAACAATAATTTGGGACAAATACTACAATGCATTTTATTGGAAAACTATGTGAGTGGCGCTCTGTGGTGCGGCAGGATTTTGAACAGCGCCCAGAGTAGCAGCTGGGATCTGCGGACCGTCACCGGTGTGCGTGCACTCATAGAAAACAATGTGTGTGAATTTTAAAGACGTGGTGGAGAGCAGCACTGCGCTTCTCGTCCGGTCTGTGACCTCATTAAGGCTGGAATAGCCTCTTGTTTCAGAGGTGGAATTGTCAAAGGTGACTTTGAGAAGAAGACACTGTAAGCTAGGCTGGTAGTTTACTATTTCCACCGACGAGGGTAGAGGGAGAGGGCCAAGGTTCAAGAGTCACGGTTCACCACTGTAATATAATATAGTAATGTAATGATTTACAAAGAGACAACACTTAATGCCTCTTTGATTTATTGTTTATTTTGGCAAATCTGCTTTTCCACACAGAAATTCAGCTGGAATATTCCCATCAGTTTACAGATGCAGACGAGCATCAAAGCATCAGGAAGAGCTGAAATCTGCAAAGACTGAGTTTATTAAAGAGGACAGAGAGAAGATGAGAGATCCAGAACCCTGCAGAATCAAACACACTGAAGATACTGAAGAACAAACAGGTTGGTCTTTATTCTTGATTCGTCATTAATAATGCTGACAGTTATAAAGTTTCAGGCAGTTTTATATTGTGTTTCTTGTAATTCGAAAAGTTTTTAGAGCTGTTGAATAATTTTGCTGAAGCATCAAATAATAAGGGACACTTTCTTTGAACTGGGTACGTTTTTTTTTCAACAAAATGTATGTTAGATTGAGTCTCCACGCCAGATAGTTAAGATCCAGTCCCGGATGCCAGATGCTGTCAGAAAATATCTATTTTGTCTGGTGTCCGAACAAATAATCAACAGGGTTGTCGATACCTAAAACAAAACCCATTAACATCAAGTCTTGCCTGGTACCCAAACTGTATTAAAGGGTTACTCCACCCCAAAATGAAAAATTTGTCATTAATCACTTACCCCCATGTCGTTCCAAACCCATAAAAGCTTCGTTCGTATTCGGAACACAATTTAAGATATTTTTGGATGAAAACCGGGAGGCTTGTGACTGTCCCATTGACTGCCAAGTAAATAACACTG
>NW_015647453.1:61644-61954 GCF_001515625.1 Sinocyclocheilus rhinocerous
GTCATTAATCACTTACCCCCATGTCGTTCCAAACCCATAAAAGCTTCGTTCGTATTCGGAACACAATTTAAGATATTTTTGGATGAAAACCGGGAGGCTTGTGACTGTCCCATTGACTGCCAAGTAAATAACACTGTCAAGGCCCAGAAAAGTTTGAAAGACATCATCAGAATAGTCCATCTGCCATCAGAGGTTCAACCATAACGTTATGAAGCTACGAGAAAACTTTTTGAACGCAAAGAAAACTAAAATAACGACTTTATTCAACAATTCGTCTCCTCCGCATCTCCTGCTTGTCACCGTAGCGCCA
>NW_015647453.1:62159-65063 GCF_001515625.1 Sinocyclocheilus rhinocerous
CAAAGTCCATAGATATGGCTACTCTTCTTTACACTTTCAACTCTTTTTAGGCTAGCAAGCTCATCAGGAAACATCTTTTCTTGAGAGAATCGAATAATCTCCAGTTCAGCTGTTTTAAGTTCTCCTGTTGAGAGGTAAGGTTGTTCAAGTTGATCTTTGAAAGTCTCCATTTCCCTTTCCAAAGAACCATCTTGTTGTACAGTCAAACCAGAATCATCAAGAGCGAAGCTCAGTTGTTTCCTCTTCTGACTAAGAGACAAGAATAGATTGTTAAATCTCAAATCTCAAAATTCAAGCCACTGCTTTTTTCAGAAGGAAACAAGAAGAAAAAATATGAATTAAACGTGCAATTACATCATCCTGTTCTTTGAGCTGTATGGAATTAGTCTCTATGCCTTTCTTGACCTCAGGGTCACTTACTTCAAACTTTTCGAGGTCAATGAGAATGTTAGGCCATTCACTTTCAGGACAAAGAAGAAAGGCAGGACCTGATGTCCATGTTTTGTTCTCAAGGAATGCACTGACAGCCGATCCTCTTGAAGCAACTTCAGCTGGATTGCTTGCTGAGTCTATGTATCTCCACTGTGAGGCTTGTGAGGCCTTGAAGATTTCTGTCACCCGGTTGGCTCCAAAAATTCAAAATCGGGAAGTCTCATTCTTAATATACTTGAGAACAGAAACACTCCGTCCAAAAGACAGAATCTTGGAGCTCCAGATGTAATTATTTCTTCCAAAACACATCCATACGACTTGGCATGGTAGCAGCAATGATAAAAGCACAATATGCTTGAGAATGTGCATTATGTTACAGCAAATATGTCACAGTTCCATATCCGTCCTTGCTCACATCTGAAAAATGATGCAACTGTGCGGTAGTGACATCCCCAAACTTTGGAGGTTTTAAATCTTGCATGTTTAAAGTTTTCCAGATGGTGAGTTCTTGCAGCCAGCTGGTCCATTTTTTAACAACCAATTCAGGGAGAACATAATCCCATCCCAGATTTCCTTTGCAGAAATCTTGCAAGATTTTCTTAGCGGACAATACCACAGGACTCACAGTTCCTAAGGGATCATAGATGGAACTGATTATGGATAGTATTCCTCTTCTGGTCAGAGGTCTTTCTGTAATTACAATCTTAAACTTGAATGCATCGGACTAAATACACCACTTCACCACCAATACTCTCTCAATTGATGGAGAATCCCGCTCCATGCTCAAGCCTTTCATGGTCTTTGCTCTTTGATCTTCTGGTATTACATCTAGCACTTGACGTCTATTGCTCATCCATTTTGTGAGGTTAAAGCCACCCTTGGCACATATGGAGACAAGCTCCTGATACAAGGTTAGTGAATTTTCAGTAGAAGCAACTGAAACAAGACAATCATCAACATAAAAGGAATGTAGGACTTTTGTAGTATCCACTGCTTCCTTGCTGAACTGCTCTTTATGGTTTTCTGCACATTTTCTAAGAGCAAAATTTGCGCAGCCAGGAGAAGTCGTTGCTCCAAAGAGGTGTACTAGTATTCTAAAGTCAACTGGATCTTGATTTAAGTCTCCATCAGGCCACCAAAGAAACCTTAACAAATCAACATCGTCGGCTTGCACCTTTTCTTGATGAAACATTGATTCTACATCTGCTGGATCCTTTCTGAATTTTGTCACTACTCCAATGAGTGAGCTGGTGAGGTCTGGTCCTTGCAAGAGTTTAGCATTAAGTGATGTTCCTTGAAAACTCGCTCCACAATTAAACCACACGGATTTTCTTCTTTGTGGGATGGGTAGACACCATGATGCGGAATATACCAGATCTTTCCATCACTACGTGTCAAATCCTCTGCAGGCACTTGCTCTGAATAACCTTTGGAGACCATATCCTGCAGAAAGGCTTTATAGTCAACAAGAAAGGCAGAATCCTTTTGAAGTCTTCTATTTAGATGTAGAGCATGTTGTTCCACAATTTTTTCGATTGTTTGGCATGTGAACTTTCTCTCTCAGAGGTAAACCAATTTCGTAATGCCCATCATCAAGTTTGGCACAATTTGTCACCATTTCCATGAATCGTTGATCTTCCTTTGAATAGGCAATTTGTTCATCTTGTCTGCATTCTGGGAAATCCATTTTGAGCTGCTATTGCCACACGTCTTCCAAATTCACCACTGAAATTCTGTTAACCGTGACTTTTGGCTGTCCACTGTCTATTACATTCTCACCATCTCCATAGAGTGGTCCATTCACCGTCCATCCCAACATTGTTCTGATTGCATAGGGCCCATCATTTACACTGCTGATTACCTCCAATGGTTCCAATGCTTTAGGCAAGGCAAGTTTATTTATATAGCACATTTCATACACAATGGTAATTCAAAGTGCTTTACATAAAAGAAAAGAAAATAATAATAAAAAAAAATCACAACAATAAAACAAGGAATTTAAAAACTTTGAAAATGATTTAAAAATTGATTTAAAAGGTTTAAAATGAATTTAAAACGGTTAAGAATAGAAAATTATTATACATACAATATAGTGCAATCAGTTCGGACATCACACAGTGCTCATTCAATAACGGGACACGGCATCACAGTATGGTAAAGGGCGTAACATTTCCGCTTGAGGTATTCGGCCAATCTGGATAGCTGGCCAATCAGAGCACACCTCGCTTTCCAGAATGATGAGCTTTGTAAAAATCGATGCGTTTCAGAAAGGCGGGGCATAGAGGAGCAACAATAAGTGTTATTAAAGTGAGGTGACATGTGGCCAAGTATGGTTACCCATACTAGGAATTAGTGCTCTGCATTTAACCCATCCTAAGTGCACACACACAGCAGTGAACACACACACACCGTGAACACACACCCGGAGCAGTGGGCAGCCATTTATGCTGCGGCGCCCGGGGAGCAGTTGGG
>NW_015647453.1:67060-68577 GCF_001515625.1 Sinocyclocheilus rhinocerous
AGCTTTGTAAAAATCGACGCGTTTCAGAAAGGCGGGGCATAGAGGAGCACCAATAATGTACAGTATGTGGAAAATAATGTGTTTTTTGAACCTTAAGCCACATAAACACATTTTATTACACCAAATACACAAAATAATGTTCTTTTTAGCAACATCATATGACCCCTTTAAATTCGTGACTTCAAATTACGCTTTATGCATTTGCCCACTGTCATATGCCTGTCATTTTCTCTGTGTACTGTATGTAAAATGAGTGTTACCTTGGCTTTATTTGAAAAAATATTATTCCCAATGCACACAAACTTCCCAGAATACTGAGTGCTCTGTTGGTTACAGTTTACTTCCTTTTTAATTATATTTGTATTAAATATTTATTTGTGAAAAATGCTTTGTCATAAGTATAAGTATGTTTATTTTACAAATTAATTTTTTAATCCATTTTCAAATTATTTCAAATTTCTTAAATATTAATTAAAATAAATAAAATTATATCGGCCACCCTGCTTTCCAAGATATCGGCATCGGTTTCGGCTGTCAAAAAAACAATATTGGTCGACCACTAATTAGTTCTCCCTATAGAAACATGAGGTTTGTGCCTATAATATTTAAAAACTAATAATTTGTAGATCAGTGTACCTCATTCATGGAAAGTTTCAGGGATGTATAATTTTGTAATGCAATTGTCTACTTTCCGCTGTTATATCAGGGTTCATTTTTATGTCCTTTCACTTTATTATGTTCTTTCACTTTTCTGTTTTTATTACGAGTTACTGACAAATGTACTGTTTTTACTTTTGTGTCAGACTTGATTGAAGATAATGAGGAGAAAGAAGAATTGAGTGAATCTGAGGAGAAAAATCATGTCATAAGTGAAGAAAAACCCAAACCGAAAGATTTAAAGAAAAGAAGAGCCAAGAAATCTTTCACCTGCACTCAGTGTGGAAAGAGTTTCGCATACAAACATCATCTTGAGCTTCACATGAGAGTTCATACTGGAGAGAAAAAGTTTTTCACTTCTACAACATTTGAAAATACATCAGAAAATACATACTGGTGTGAGAGAGAACATGTGCTTTGAGTGTGAGAAGACTTTTACTACAGCAAAGTGTTTAAAACTTCATCAGAGGATCCACACTGGAGAAAAACCTTACAAGTGTTCACACTGCGACAAGAGATTCAGAGAATCAGGACATCTGAAAACACACGAGATGATCCACACTGGAGAGAAACCGTACACATGTGATCAGTGCGGCAAGAGTTTCACAATAAAAGGATACCTTAAGACACACATGAGAGTTCATACTAGAGAGAAACCATTCACTTGTGATAAGTGTGGAAAGAGTTACTCATACTCATCAGCCCTTAAGTTACACATGAACATCCACACTAGAGAGAAACCATACACATGTGATCAATGTGACAAAACATTTTTGAGAGCTTCATACCTGAAGCAGCACCTGAGAGTTCATACAAAGGAGAAGCCACATTCATGTCATTTGTGTGGAAAGAGTTTTTCA